>NT_176666.1:0-14349 GCF_000188095.3 Bombus impatiens | reverse complement strand
CGTCAGTCCGTCGGATTTGAAGTATGCCGGTCGTGACACTAGCGTGCTGATCTGGACCAGCTTATATTATTTCCTACTTGTACTTTCACTTTTGTATTTAAAATATATTTTTCTACCTTACAATTTATCCACGCGTCTCTCTCTTTATACATCTAATAACCATAACAATTAGGTTATCCGGAAAGTTCTTTTCGTTTCTTAAATAGGAGGTAAGTATAAAATATATTTCCTTCTGTGTACCTTTCTTAAATAATGTATGATCCTTTCTCTTCTACCACCTTTCGCCATCTCTCCGGGAGTCTCATAATATCATTTTTGCAAAATTCTCTTGGCCTACTTTTAAAATATTCTCCGAGGACGTTTTTCACTTCGTTTACCGATTTGAATTTTCTATTGCGAAGAAAATTCTTTAGGGAGAACAACAAAAAATAATTCGATGGTGCAAAGTCTGGAGAGTATGGAGGATGTGGTAATGACGTCCTTAAGTTTTTCGAGTTGGGTGCAATATCTTTCACTGTTGATCGTTTGCCCTTCCGGAAGTAATTCGTAGTAGGGGATACCCTTACAGTCCCTCCAAATTGAAAGCAGCACCTTCTTCGGGTGAAATCCAGGACAAGCTACCGTTGGAGAACACTTATCTCGACTCGAGCAAAATAGCTTGCACGCAACCTTGTCGTAGAGAATCCAACTTTCATCCCTAGTAACTAACTTTTTTTAAAAAATGGCTCCCTTTTGTTGTGTTGAATTAGCAAATCACATATCGAGATTCGATTCAGGAGATTGTTCTCCGCCAGTTGATGAGGACCCACATTTCGTAGTGATTACCGTACCCAAGCTTTGTTAAATGTTCATGAATAGTTTGTTCGTGGAACATTTAAAGCTTCTCCTATCTCACGAACACTAAACCTTTGGTATTCATTGAGGTAGCCCTTGATAGGGTCGGTATCAGTAATGGGTGGACGTCCGCTGTGGTCTTCATCTTTCAGATAAAAATTTCCGGCTCTAAACTTCCTGAACCAACTCCGGACTGTTTGAACAGTTATAGACCGAATACCATAAACGTCACAAATCTCCTTTGCAGAGTTTTTAAGCGTACTGTCTTTTCTGAAGCAGTGCAACATAATGTGACGAAAATGCATCTTTTGCCCTTCCATCTTTCACAACGCAAAAACCACTCGATACGTTTTCTACTAACGTCGAGAACTGTTCTCTTACCTTAGCAGAGGGCAACAAGTGAAAACACGATTGATGGTAGAGTGATCAGGTGGTTTGTTTACTTAAGCAGAACGAGATAAGGCTCCGAGTAGCGAACGCGAAAACAACTTCCCGGAGGACCTAATATTTATTGATTTATATTTTTATCCATTCTCATATATACATATGAAAATATCTACAAATTACTTCGTGTTTGTCCACGTCTCCGAACATGGGTTTCTTTTTGACTTCAGAAATGAATCTGTTTCTTTCATAATTGTTCTAGTCCCTTGTTAGAAAATGATTAAAATATGGCAATGTAGTGATGAGAAGTTTTCATTCGGAATGAAGAATTTACGATACTCTTGCGAAATTAAGCAGCAACAGTCAAAATATTTGCGAAGATGCGTCCAAAGGCAAGGGTATGGTATCGAAAAAAATCTGGCTATTTGCCAGAAGTGTTTAAAAAACGTTCAAACCTCTTTTGTACATACATATGTAAACTCCCTAGAATTCAAGGGTGATAGGGACTTTCTCTGTTTCACGGACAGAACGACTTTCTTTGTTTTACGGACAACCATTTTGAGAGACGCTCTATTTCCCAAACGGACGGACAGAGAGCAACATCAGAGATAGACAAGACCATAGAAGAAAGAGTAATTATTTAAAACATTAAAGATTGACGAAGAAAGATCGGTAGCTCAGGACGTTGAAAATCGCTTCTCGATTTTCAGACTTCAGAATCGATCACCTGAATTACCATGTGATTAACATTATCTTACATACATATTTGCAGTTCGATTATTAAAGTATTACGGGCACTATGGTTTTGAAATTACCTGTTATCGTAGAATGATGCGAATGATTTCATGGAGGACAGAAACTGCGCCGAGTTGGATAGCAGACTACTACGTCATTCTTGGCGATAACTGCTTTTCAACTGATACTTTGTTGCAGTGGTTCGCGAAAAAATTTGAACACTTATACAAAGCTTTCAGAAATATATTACATGCAGTTATTATACAAGAAATTTTGAAATTTCGGTATTTGCATAAGTGTCTGGAAACACGTAGTCCAGGAACTGTAAAATCTAGCAAACTAAAATAAAAAATATACCTCGGCATTCATTGCTATAAGATCTCTAAGTGACACTATACTACGCCTCATAAGTTTTGTGCAAAATTAATAAGACATTAAGTCACGTTCCGTAGCATATTTAAATATCCCATTGACGCTTTCATAATCTAGAAAATATATTTTGCAGTGCGAACAAATTTTTGCGAGATTACAGTCTTAATATGTACTTACATCGCTAAAGGTCGATAAAGATACATCCATCACTTTCACCGCAGTCAATTTCATCGGATCATTCGACATAATCATCATTAGTACCACATACCGAGCCTGTTTCATCGGGAGACGGTACCAGTTTAACGTGACGCACGTTTGTGCAAGATTATTACTCTGGCAAGAAAGTTGACAACAAAGTTCGTGTTATTAGTGATATTAAGAGTGTTGCGTAATAATAAAGTGCAGATGTTTGTGCAAATTTAGATTTTTATGAATACAGGCACACGTGTTCTGCAGACGCTCGTGGCCAGGGTCACGTAGGTCTTTTCTACGAAACTATGCACTTGAAAAGACCGATGACACATTGATGGACCCGACGGCGCCTCGGCTCTCGCGACACTGTTCATGGTTCGCCCGATATCTCTTAGGCTTTTCGTCCACGATACTACATAAATTTACATGTATATGTAGTGCTGTTTTATAAGTTAGGATACGTGTTACATTGAAGATGGCTTGACCCTTTGCGTTCGAGGACTCTTTCGGTCGAGCGTAGCAGCAACTACAAATGATTTACCATATATGTGACGCTACAGGTAGCTTAAAATGATTTTATATTGTGGCGACACTCGATAACAATTATCGTCGGACGACGGCAGTGTCACACGCTCAAGAAGGCCACCCGCCCAGAAACAGCAATCAAGTAGACGAAACATCCTGCATGCCACAGCTATCGAAATAATATCAGAACAGTAACTGAATAGCCGCCTCTGATATACATCCGATGATAACCCCTCCAGAGGGACTAAAACCTCAATATAAAAACCCTCGTAAATTAGCCCTAAATACCTTCTTCTGTTGTAACACTTTGAACCGTCACTCTGTTGGATTTGTATAATAAAATTTCCATCATCTTATACGAAGTTCAATTTTTTCACCCTATTCGTGCAACGTTCGAACTGCGACGCGAGGTGATCACCGGCGATCTATCGGTTTCGTGATTTCTTGTGTCTCCGACGTGACAGCAGCGCGGTAGTTAGCGCCACAGATTACGAACGTTCGGGCCCCGGGTTCGAATCGCAGCGATCGTAGTCCGATTTTTCTTTCCACGGCATCTAATTAAGAAGAAAGCAGCAGTACCCCAGCAGCACCATCTACACCGACAACACAACTTTACAAAAACATTATATTCCAATAATTTATCTATATTTACATGTTTGAATATATGATTTTGTGATTAATTTCTGTATTTTTGTGTATGATGTATAAAGTTCACATTCATTTGAGCTAATTTCATTGGCGAAAACTATTCTTTTAGGGTTTTTAAACTGTAATACTTTTGTTATGATCGTCGAATCCAAACTAACATCGGAGACGTTGTCAAACCCATAGTTTCGGAGGAATTTGGGATTACACATTTTATTTCCATTTTAAAGTCTAGCTTTACATTTCCTAACAAAGAACATAAAGAGCTGAGGAACCTATTTACGAACCAATACTGCACTGTTATCAATAGGAGATTTCGAAATCTAACATAATCGTTTGAGTCCCACGGGTCATTGAAAAAGCAGAGTCGAAAAATCCCGAACAGCGCCATAGCGTTTGTCTTAAGCGATTGCGAAGAGAAACGAGCGACCCAATAGCGTTCATCATATTTGTTACTTTATGAAACACATCTATATTATTATATATGAGTATTAGTAGTTTCAAAATATTTCAAGTTTCGTTCAATAAAAATTATTGAGAAGATAACAATGAAATACAAAATACCGTCAGTCGTTCGTAGCGTTCAAATGTACTGGAACTTTTCGAAACAAAATCTAAACAGTATGATCTTGCCGCTTGGAAACGGATACATAGGGACTGTCATCTCTCACTCGTCACTGGAGTTACAGCACAGAACGCCGTAACAACTGAGAATCTCCTCTCGAGCTCAAAGGTTAATGGAATAGAGCTGTCGGTGATGTCAATAGTTTTGTGTGTTACGACCGTACGCGGAGAGACGCGGTTGCGAGGAAAACGCGTCAGCGAGAGGCGTAAATTCTCGTTACGATTCTGACAACCGATACCGCGAATTAGTCGTTCCCCTGTTTCGATTAAGATAACAGAGGTGGTTCAAATGAGTTTAACACTGAATTAACAGGGTTAATATAATCTTGTATATTTAACAATATTTAAATTATGATGAAAACGTCGCAAATTGTTTGGCGATAAATACAATTAGTTTGTTAGTAATTCAATCCGATTTTATGATAATTCTTGATATATTCGTTAGGCTAAGCGACTTTAATTTTATGCCTGAATCGTTTCACCGCCGCGTACATCGTTAGTAACTCTGGATCGTACGCGCCGTACATCCATTGCGCGGGGGATAGCGATTTCGTCATGAAACCTAGGGGCTGCCAGGTATCGTTGACGCGCAGTTGATGTACCTCACCTGTGGCGTTAGCGGATGTGTCGACCGCGAGCCTAACGGGCGCGCCTGGAATCAGATGCACTAACATTTCGGAGTCAGCTAAGGCGCGAGACGACTCGCGGAAGCTCTTTTCAGCTCGAGCGGGCCACTCAATAGACGCGATGTACTTCGTAATCTTTAGACACAACGTTAGGCAATATTCTGAGAGGACAAGAAGTTCTGGAGGAAATGGTAAAGAAAATTTAACTTATGACACATAAGAATTATTAATTTTATTATGTAAATAGACTGCGGTTTTTTACGCACTTGTGAAAAATTTGCACGTAATACGACAAAATATATATGCTTTCTTTAATATTTTTCTATAATACTTAGTATTTGTTACGACCGTTCGCGGAGAGAGACTAGGTCGCTAGGAAAACGCGTCAGCAAGAGGCGTAAATTCTCGCTACGATTATGTTAATCGACCCCGCGAAATAGTCGTTCTCCTGTTTCGGTTAAGACAACATAGGTGGTTTAATAAATGTAACACTGTATTAAGAGGTTAACATAGAGTGATATATTTTATAATAATATGATGAATATGTTACAGTAATTTGACTCGACTTTGCGATATCTCTAGATAAATTCGTTTGCTCGTCAGATTTGTTGAAGTGCCATGTTTGACTCGTCAGAAGGAAATGATCGCCCTTCGATTATTCCTTTGTCTCATTTGGAAGACGACCCCCACAATGCTCGGGCCACGCCACCGCTCGCGCCTACGATCACGTATGCCTTTTCTTGTGTGAAAAACGTAACGGTCAAAAATCGACGTTTGTGGAGCTCGCTGCTTGGCGACAACTATGCTCTCGACGATACATTGTAAATGATCCGGCGGGCAGATAAGACGGTTTGCCTGCGACACTGCGGTTTGCCTTGCCTAGGACCGCGAGCGACGGTTAGAAAATACAGCCTGTGGTCGTGGCGTAACAACAGGTAATGCAATTGTCTACCCTTTTGTCTTTTACCGGGATTCTACTTTTTTAAACATATTCTCGCAGATAAATTTGCAAAAAAATCTGTAAGTCTAATTATAAAATATTATTGTAGGACTTATCAAAAAATATGAACTACGGGGCCCCAGGGGGATGTAAACCTGGAATCTGTAACTGGACTACTACACTAGGGCAACGGCAGTACGGATATTCACAACCTTATTCTTCTTCACAACCATTTCGATGACAGGTGACCTACGTTTTGTTGTTCGGGGTTAGTATCAATGTTGCTGTGTTACAAGTATTACGAATATGAGGAGGAAGAATTTTTTTCCTTTTTTGTTTTTTTTTTGTTTTTTCTATGTTGTTTTCATAGGTAGGCTTTGTTTTACTTTTCACATTTTTTCTATGTTGTTTTCATAGGTAGGCTTTTTTCTTTTTTTACTCTTTTTTAATTTTTACCTTATTTTATTTTTAATTTTATATTTCACATCTCAGGAGAGACCTAAGACGTAGAAGCTGCGTCACCCAAGTACGGATTCTCACGCACATCACATTTTACTTCCGATCCTGAACACACTTATGTCAAAATCCAGGAGGGTGTCGCGTAAAATTAAGATAAAAATATGAAACTTGTCAATTTCCGAACAGGAGATCGAGTTCTTTTTATTTTCACTCAATTTGTACAATATTATTTTCGGTTCGCGACATTGACAATGTTCAATGTGTGGTTTGAAATTTATTATTTCGCTGCGACAATCGGTACTCGAGTTTCTGTCATGGATTGGTAGTGTTTGTTTGCATATAGTGGTTCCGTCTCGATTCTTACAAAGTTTGTTGAAGTACTCGATATCAGCGTTTATAAATGAAAGACCTGAGGATAAATATATCTGATGTTCGACTACTGGAGCCCAAAATACTCCATTTCTTTTACTCGGGATAGGATATACCTGTAATATGTTCCATTCTATGTTAGAGACTAAAGGTACTATGATTTTGAAAAATATTTTGTCATCTTTTGTGAAGATTTTAAGATCACTGATGTCGTGTATGAATTGAAAATGTTCGGTTTTGGCAGAAATCGCGGTGTTGTACATCTGGCTACCTATTGCCTTGGCGTAATTTTCTATGAATTTATCAGGGTCGAGTATTTGTGGATTAATTATTCCTTGTTTGCCTAATATCATGACGTTAAGTATTTCATCTAATTGGAAGTGTAAAGTTTGCATCGCAGTGTCGACTTTCATGATCATCTTAAGCATAAATCTATCGATATTTGCCTGCTGTTGTAGTTTTAATATATCACTGTATGATTTCTCTAAGTGGTTTAGGTTTTCAGAGTTTACAATTTTTCGAATAAGTGCTGTTTGATTAGCTATTATGGTCTTGATTTTATTATTGTCATCGAATAGTTTGTCCATATTCTTGTTTATGAGCGTAAGATCGTCACCATAGAAAGTTCCGAACAGACTTTTCGATACGGAACCTATGATGTGGAGTAAACCTCGTGTGCTTCGGATATGTGTTAACGCTTTCAAGTGTTTTGCGAGTTGTTTCTGGTTATTGATACGATTTTATAATTCGCCTAACATTTGAGGTTATTGATACGATTTTGTAATCCGCATAACTCTTCAACGTATTGTTTGCTGATTGCGCGTGAGTCTATTGTTAATTTATATGATTCTATTGCGCTTATCTGCTCGTATATATCGCTAGTGTCTAATCCTACTATTACATTGGCAGTATCGCTGTACAAATATCCTTTTCCTATGTTTTCTACGAATACAGAGTTTCCTTCTAATGGCGTAATATTTATTTGCGCGGATACTATTCCCGCAAAGAGGAGCGTCGACCTGGAAAGTAAGGTTTTAAACGATTACCGTGTATCTTTTTGTCTTGAATCAGATAGTAAGGAGTACATACTTTATTAATCGTGTATGGTCCTAACCATTCCACATCAAGTTTATGCCTTTTATGATCGTTATGTATTAAAACGGAGTCTCCTTCTTTGAAAACTGATTGAGGTTTTATAATTTTACGTCTTTGATCGCGCTGATATCGCGGTTTACTTTTGATCAATGTTTCGCGAGCGTGTCGGAGTCTAGACTCCCATTCCTTTTTGCGGAACGTGACTTCGTCCTACGTATGTGCGTTGGGGATTCTTGGATATTGCGGAGGGAAGACTGGCTTGGTGTCCGAGTGTAAGTTCGAATGGCGTGTAAACATTGGAGTCGTATATCATTGTGTTATATGCAAGACATACAAAGTTAAGTTGATCGTCCCATTCTTCGTCTGAACTTCGCTGTATCAATTTTAACATGTCTGTTACTACTGCGTGTGTCCGTTCTAAAAATCCGTTACTTTGTGGGTGGAATGATGTCGTTTTGATATGTTTGATTTTGAACGCGTCTTCGTACTGTTGCATTAAACTAGATATAAAATTCTGTCCGCGGTCAGTTAATATCTTTTTTGGAGCGGAAAAGATGTAAATGTAATGATTCAAGAGTGCGTTCCAAATTGTTTCCGTTTGCTGAGTTTTTAGTGGTACGAGTATTAAGTATTTTGTCAGTTCGTCATGTATGGATTGAATATACTGATTGCCTTTCTTCGTCTTTTTCAGTGGGCCTAATAAGTCCATAGCAATTTTATCGTTTGGTTCGAGGGGTGCGTCGGTGATACAAGGCAGTGGGCCTAATAAGTCCATAGCAATTGTATCGTTTGGTTCGAGGGGTGCGTCGGTGATACAAGGTTCTTCGCGCGGTCTGATACGTGTAGTTTTAGATGTTTGGCAGGTGTCGCATGATTCTACATGTTGTTGTGTGCGTTTCATCAAATCTGATACTCTGTGCCGTTCACGAATGCGGTCGTATGTCTTTTGTATACCGGGATGTCCTACTAAATCGTGATTTTTTTTTAATAGTTCGTCTATTTCTTCGTCACTATATGTTTGGATTGGTTCCCATGCAAAATTTAATTCTTTTACGGTGTCGTTCGGGAATAATAAAATTCGTTTGATCGCGTTCTTTTCGGTCTCTGTGAAACTGTCGTCGCCTATACCTATCTCCTCGTTCGTATGAATAATTTCGTTTAATTTAGTTAACCATTCGATTCTGTCGTAATTTCCTAGCTCTGTTTTGGATAATTGATAGAAAGATTTACGGTTCGGAGTCATTTTGAAAATTTTGGGTAACGCGTCGGTAGATTTTTCCCAATCGTGATACTTTTTATCGAGTTCTATGTTCAAATTTTCGCGTCGTCTGGTATTGTTGTTCTCTCACGGAATCTTGGGTGGCTACGTTTCGTCGTAGGGCATCGTACAGGTGTCCGTATTCGTTTATCGGTATATTGCGGATGGCCATTGTGGCTTTACCCGTGATTTTCCCGATTTTGATCATTTTTAGTAATAGCGTGGGTTCGCTACACATGGCTCGCAATTCACGTACTTTAATTGTGGAATACATGCTATCGCGTCTTTGGCCTGTAAGCTCGGAGGGGCGAATTGCGATAGACGGTCTTCGTAAGAGGGGTAGTTTTCTGCTTCTGTTCGAATTGGAACGTACGGTAGGGAAGTTCTATCTCTCGCGGCAACAGATTCGTCCATAATAATAAGGGAGCCTAGTTCTGTAGTAGCGTCACGTCCGATTTTTATTTTTGAGATATTTTTGCCTAATAGTTCTATTTCCGCTGCACGCTTCTTATTTTCACTGTCGGTTGTCCGTTGTGTCTCTTCTATACGTTGCGCAAGAAGTTCAATTTGTTTTTGTATCGCGTCGAGTATGGCACGAATCGAGTTGTCCGTACCTCCGTTTGTAGAAACGGTTTCAATAGTTTCGATTTTGTCTTTTCGTGATGTGAACATGATTCTAATTGAGCTTAATGATTCTGAACTATTGTTGCTATTTGGACTCGAAACGCTTGAGAAACTTGGTTTTCTCACGCGGTAACATAAAAATGAACGAAGACTTTTCAGCTTACCGTTGTAGCTATGAACGTTGAGGAGTCTCTGGGATGTTTCCTCTCTGGTTGGTTCTAGATTCCGAATCTTATTCGTAGGCTTGCTCTGCTCTAAACGTAGTCCTCTCGTCTGGTTTCACTGCAGCGGAACGTTGCAAGTTGCTGCAGGTCTTCGTGGTGGCGAGGATTCGCAGTGGTCCTTTGATATTCAATGATGCTCGTACGCCGAAATCGTAATTTCGATTACACTGAAGCGAATAGATCAGCGCAGGATCGCCAAAAATGTCGCGAAAAATCAAAATAAAAATAAGAAACTTGTCAATTTCTGAACAGGAGATAGAGTTCTTATTATTTTTACTCAATTTGTACAATATTATCGTGTCTAGATCAGATGATGCTGGCTCCGCCGGGAATCGAACCCACCTTTATATACTAGCAGCACCGACCTTGGAGAGAACCCCCTTTATATATCAGCAGCACCGACCTTGGAGAGAACCCCTTGAAATATCAGCAGCACTGACCTTGGAAAGGTACACGGTCACCGTTTAAGCTAAACACACGTTTTCGTTTGTCTTGTTTCACACTTTTCTTGTCCTCGCAATATTTTATAACAGTATTAACAATATATACAGGCAAAATATATAGTCTATTTTTGATACACAAGTGTCAGATATCAATTATTGCTTTCCGTTAAAATAAATATATCATTATTAGATGCTCCTTTTAACATACCGATCCGCATCTTTACAATATTTTACATTTTTTAACGTAAAAATGTCGCTAGAAAATAGAAAACGAAGAACAATTTGAAAAGCACTCGCTTGAATGTGAAAATTGAGACGCGGGTGTATGTGCTTTGCCCTGCTTTAAAATATATCACACTCAATTGTATTATTAATTATTAAAGTAAATTATTAAAGTTCACGTGTATGTATCGTACCTTTAAGAAAAATTAACATTTAATTATCCAATGTGCTTGCGTAGAGAACAGCATTATCCGCCACATATTGCGGCGCAGTATCGTTTACGCGTCGTTCGCGTCAAACTCTGCCCTACGAAGGAACATTCCCGCACAAAATTCAATCGTACCTAAGACGTTAAACCGATCCTTTACAAGTTTTCTTCAAAGAGATACGCTATACGAGTTGTTTGATTGATATCCGAAAAGTTTCTTTCTGTTTATGAGGAAATAATAGACGCACAATGTTATTTGCTTTATATCGTTTTGTCGCATTACGTACGATCCATTTTGTTCTATTGAGATAAACACATTTCACAGACTTGGTTTCACGTTTGTACGGAGGTGCATTATTGTAAAAAACACGTTTGCGAAAAGAGACATTTTTCGGACAACCTAATATATTTCATACGATGCTGTTGCCAAGAAATATTTATTAACAAAATGCTAAAAATTGTTAGTTGCAAACAAATACTAGGGGAAATTGTTTTATCCGCGTTTACACGCAGAAGAATTTTACTGCTCAATAATATTGCATTAAAGTGTAAATAGGAAATATATGTAGGAATGTTTATTATAAATTAACAGAAAAGGTAGTATGATAAACACAAAATTGCAACACTCTCACAAAATTGAATATAATATCGCACTTCACGAATTCGCTTAACACTATTTCTACGTCACAGCAACACGATGAACTTCTCTCGATCACGATTAATTCAACTCTGGCTGCATTACCACGCTCACTTTTCCTTTAACAAACCTTCGTGACGCTCACAACACTCCTTGACAACATTAACATATCTTAACAACGTTTATAAACAATCAGCCACGTCTTTCGCCAACGTCACACCATCCCACAACTTCGGCCATTCTGACAAACACATCTGCCCTCAGATGTACCCAATATTACTAATCACACTTGCACTCCTGATTTCTTTACTATTCCGCAACGACTATTAACCTCAATGAAAAACGATTGTCCTTCGTCGTCTTCAAAATCGTCATCTTCTTCTTGAGCTTTGCAAACTCGATCACCCAAACCGCTTCGGCCTTCCTGTACTAATAACTCTTCTACTATATTCCGACTAAACGCGTCCACATAACGCATCGCGGTACCTGGTCTATGATCGATTTTATAATCTAATTGTTCAATCTTTCTTTTAATACTTTCTATCGTTTCTGCAGCTTCTTGCAACTGCTCCTTCAAAGTATTTGTACCGTGTTCAAATTGTTTTTTCATATCTTCTGTCAATGTATTCTTTTTCTCCAAATCTTTCGTCGCAGGTTCTAATTCTGTCCGCAAACTTTTCTCCGATTCTTTATGAACCACGCTTTCTTGTTGATTTTCTTTCAATTTTGATTGCAATTCAGTTTTTTGATTTATACATTGCTCCATAATTCTTTTCTCTTGCACCTCATTGTCAAGATTATTTCTACTTC
Source organism: Bombus impatiens (assembly GCF_000188095.3). Classification (NCBI taxonomy): domain Eukaryota; kingdom Metazoa; phylum Arthropoda; class Insecta; order Hymenoptera; family Apidae; genus Bombus; species Bombus impatiens. The sequence continues at coordinate 2,123 of NT_176666.1, read as the reverse complement.
CCTCCCAATTTTTATTGCGACTCTGTAAGTCTTCGATTTGCTGCGTTTCTTGAGCAGTAACATTTGAGACTTCATTGCGTAGACGTGTCATTTCTTCTTCTGTTTCGAATGATTTTATGCTAACATGTTCTAGCTGACCGATACGTTCTCTTTCTTTCAGCAACAGCTTTTTGATATCCTTCATCTTATTTTCATTTACAGTATTTATCACAAATTGCTCTCTTCTTTCTTTCTGAATATTATCCTTGTTAAACGATTCTTCCTCGAAACGAAACAGGAGATCTTCACACTTCCTATACTTCATCACACTTGCAGATTGCCTGCATTTCCTGTTGTCCTCAGGTCTAACCTGTCTCACAGACGACTCTGCTATGCGAGATTTTTGTTCCTCATAGATAATCAAATTTTCCTTAAGTTCTTTCATTGATCTTGCCCCATATAGTATTGCCTTATTAGCTTCTTTGTCTTTTATTCCTTCTATGATGTACCGCATTTTTGCTGCTTCTTCCATATTCATGTGAGTTGCTATGCCAAGCATACGATACATATAAGCTGTACATCCTTCATCTTCTCTTTCTTCGTCTCTTGAAGTCTATGGTGTACTTGCCATGTATTAAATTTTTTCGAAAATTCTTCTATTAAACTTCTTTTTAATTCACACCAAGTTCTTGCACGGCACTCATAATTTACAAATATTTTAGCTGATCCTCTCATCAGCTTTTGTGTATAGATTACTTTTTGTTCCTCTGTCCACAAACACATACTCGTTGTTTCTTCAAATGTCCTGAACCATTGGTTAATATTTTCGTTATTTTCGCCTGTAAAAACTCTTTGATCTTGACATCTTGAAAACTCAATGTTGTTCGCCTACGTGTCTTTCTACAGCGTCATCCATAATTCTGATGTCCATCTCGCACGCTCCTTCTGCGTTCACTTTCACCCTCTTCATCCTCTTCCGTTTCACTCTTGTAGTCGGTTTCCTCCTCCGACGACGCATCTTCTTCTAAGGCCGCCCGTAAACGCTCACGTAATTCTGCTTTACTTCCTTTCGTCTCTAGCCCCGTGCTAGCTAGACGTTCTCTCAATTCCTTCGTCCTAAGCCCCTCGAGTTTTTCATCTACATCTCGACCATGCTTATTTTTTGGTTTCGTCCCCGTACCTCGCTTCTCCACTGACCTTTCACTACTCCCTTGTTCTTTAAGATTTGATTGACCTGCACTAATTGCTCCATGTAGCCTGGCCACCAGCACTGACCTAGCCCCAGATATCGGAAGATTCAGCTGAGCAAGCTTATTCCACAATTCTTCCAACGTTAAATTTTCTTCGCTCGAAAATTGTTCCTCCTCACAATTTGCCATCTTTAACTTAACAATAATTTCTTCATATACACACAATATTATTCACAACAGCTAACGATATTTTATCACACCGCTTCCCGAAATTTAGATCGGCACGATTTAAAACTGGACGATCCCCCAATTTGTAGGAATATTTATTATAAATTAACAGAAAAGATAGTATGATAAACACAAAATTGCAACACTCTCACAAAATTGAATATAATATCGCACTTCGCGAATTCGCTTAACACTATTTCTACGTCACAGCAACACGATGAATTTCTCTCGATCACGATTAATTCAACTCTGGCTGCATTACCAGGCACACTTTTCCTTTAATAAACCTTGGTAACGCTCACAACACTCCTTGACAATATTAACATATCTTAACAACGTTTATAAACAATCAGCCATGTCTTTCGCCAACGTCACACCATCTCACATACATGTTTGAACTTATATTGTTCTTAGAATAAGGACAAGTAATGATGTTTTATTTAGAGTTACGTTTAGTTTAATAAGCGATACTCAATACGAAAGACTGATTACAATATCGTCGTACGTCTTATTATCATACTCGGCTTTCAACTTCCCGATTCATATCCTCCGGCTCCTCCACTTACACTCTCTGACTTCGCGACTCACACTGCGCGACTGCTCAACTGACATACTGCCGCTCCTCAACTAACTTTCTCGCCGTTCTAGCATCCCTTTGTCTTTTCCTAGGCCCACCAAGCACGTGTTCCGCAGACGCTCGTTGCCAGGGTCACGTAGGCCTTTTCT
>NT_176665.1:88318-143567 GCF_000188095.3 Bombus impatiens | reverse complement strand
TCACCCCCTTTCCGCTTGTACCACCAGTTACCAACCATCCTGTATTTAAGTAAATCTGTATTTCAATTAACACAATAAAAAAAACCAAATATTACAACAAATATTATACTTCACATTTTTTATATTATTTTTGCATACGTTGCATACGTGTTTTCTTTACGCTTTTGTATGTTTGACTTTCCCATAAATGTATAAAAACCAACATTATTGTTTTATATATTGTTATTGTTTTATATATCAATGCTACACAGTTCTCACTTACGATACGTCTAGCAAGGAAAATTTCATTTCAATATTTCACACGCGCGAAACATCTTTAGAATCAGGCAATCGAGATCGCTCATTCACAATAAAAGCCTTTCTTCCTGACAGGAGATCGTTACGTTACGTGTTGCACGCTCGTCTTACGGTATTCTTGGCTCGCTTATGCGTCCGTTTATGTTTATGCATCAACGTGATCCGTATGCAGTCTACACACGAATGTATAGTTCATTCGATGTGTATACGTTACCTGGAGTTCGCCGTACTCTTGTGAAACCTTCCTCCGAGACGATCTCGAGGGCGTGAACATTGGCCAAGATCGCTTCGTAAACGCGATAGGCCAATCAAAAATCAATTTTGCTCGAGAAGCATGCCCGAACGATTTGCAATAAAGTTGTTTACTAATTTTTCGTATTTTACGCGATCGTCGAAGACATTTCGAGGTACAGATCGAACGATACATAATGACTAGACTGTGGACGTCTATGCAAATTTATATTTTTATTCATCAAACTCGATATTTTGAATTCTATTTTTTATTTCAAATCGTTTTTTCAATCGTCTTTAATGTTGTTCAAATATCGAAGATCATTAGTAGCAGCACTGTATAGTTGTTCGTTCGTATCGAAATCATCAACTAAATATTAGATAATTCACAATCTTTGGTAGTTTTAATATGCTTAGGAATTGTGTGGGATTTATTAAGCTTTCCTTTCAATTCAATAGGCTGCTCATATTGTTTGACAGATTTATTATTTTCCCTTTCTTGAATTACTGGATAGTGATGCAATTAGCGAATACTATAAATTTACATAAATATCCACGGTGTAAGTGTCGACGATGATGATATCAATGAATGATAATATGATATTGTTCTGTTTGATTCTGGGAACTGTAAATGGAGAAAATATTAGGGAAACTGAGAACACTATCGTAGCAATTGCAACGAAATTTTATAACAGCAATTTTAGCGCTATTTTAAAAATTAGCGATGGCGATAAAAGCTTATATGAATTATGTAAAAAGAGATGGCTGCAGAAAAATTCGTTGCAATGGAGAAATACTGGCAACGGTTAATAGTAATTATTGTATGTTGATGTATGTGCTATTGCATAGTTATATTTGTTTTGTATTAAAAATATGCACGCTCGAATAATGATTTTAAAGTATTGAATACAAGCATTTTTAGAAATTAATTAATGGAGGAATGTTAAATATTATTCCATTTCTTGTACAGTATTCTGTTTTTTTGTTTTAGTTATATAGGTTTCAATTAAAAACTTCTAATCGAACAATTTCTTAAAGATTTGGAAATTTTTAATATTTTACTTTTTTTTATGTATGAATTAACTAATGCGATGAATAGGCATTCCCAGTACACGAAATTCAATGATTTTGTAAACATTAAAAAAAAAATAGATTATTCTCTATTCAACGTTGCTTCTTCTATATATTAATTGACGATATTATTAATTAACTATTCATTGATGTAATATCCATATAAAGAGTAATATAACAATTTTATTACAATGTTTAGCAATATGTTATTTTATCTCCATAATTTATAAATTATACACTGTATGTTAACAATATACGTACGTTTAAATAACATGACAATTAAAGTAAAAGGCATAATAAAGGCGTATGCAACTAGATAATTATAATTTTAATAGGTAATTTTTAATGCACTTTATCTGACCACAGTTTAAGCTTTTATAGTGTTAAACTTCATATCAGAAACTGAAAGTATACAATTTGTAATAATATATTTTCATTGTCTTAATACACTGATCGTTAAACATTTATGGCTCTTATTACGATGAAGAAAGTTCTTCGAGTCGCGAAACGTCGAAAGTAAAATAAAATTTCACTTTCAAAGAAAATACCAAGATCGGTTCATAAAATATAACGTATCTAATTATGCAGCGAAATCTATTTACTGAGTATAGTTATTAAGATTATTTATAGATATTGTCGACGTTTACATTTAATAATATCATTCGGGATCTAAAATAAAATAGAAAGAATTAATTCATTTACTGTTTATAAATTTCATTTTTCTTCTACATAGGAAAGAATATGTGTTTCAATCTCATTTGCATAATATTACGTCTCTATACTGTATGTATACGTATCATTAATGAAATTTGGGACATTGCGGCAAAATTCATTTTCATGTAGGTATCTAGTATGCATGTAGAAGGAATGCATTTAATAATATGTATACTAATAGCAAGGAATTTAAAATGATACCGCACTATATGATTTCTCGAAGCTCTGCAACGTTCGACTCTTCTGCAACGATAAGCTATTGACATAATGATTATCACAAGCAAACGATAATCGTGATCGAATCGAGATCGACGATCTCTCTACGACTAATGGATACACGATTATTCGAATGATTGCGTATTGAACGAACCGTTTGATTAATTATAACGTGACTAGCGCGAGAAAATTTCTTTCGCTTCTTATCACTTTCGATATTTACGATCAGGTTTCTTTTTATAATACTTCACTTGCATATTATAATTTTATTCTATTTATTGATTCATTGTAATAATATATTTACTAATCAATTATAGTAATGTTTATTAATATCATTATATTATTATATTTTAACCAAGAAACCAATTAATTAATACCAATATTAATAAAGTATTTCATGTGATTATGTGTTCTCATATTATACGTATCGATCTTAAATAAACGTTTTTATCCTTAATATAGAAAAAATAAATGTGTTTTTGATTAATTATATTTAATTCAGATATTCCCCAGTCTTTTGCCATTTTTCTGAAAATAATGTCACTTTTTTTATTAGTTGGTATCTGATTTCAATTTATTATTGAAGCCTTTTTAGCATATTTACAAGAATTATTTAGTTTCCAAGGATATATGAATCATTTCAGAAGACGTTGAGCTGTGTCAATAGTGTCCCAGGAATCGAAATAAATATAAAATTACATATCTTACGATCGTCCTTTCGAAGAAATGATATTGCATTCCTGGGGTAATAGTTACAATGCTTTCCTTATCGCGTCTTTCTAAATAATCGATATTTATTAGCAAAGTTTCCTCAAAACTGAAAGAATTGAACATTTCTATTCCTTTAATGAATTTAATTGTAAAATAGTGTCCCAGGAATCGAAATAAATATAAAATTAAATATCTTACGATCATCCTTTCGAAGAAATGATGTTGCATTCCTGGGGTAATAGTTACAATGCTTTCCTTATCGCGTCTTTCTAAATAATCGATATTTATTAGCAAAGCATCCTCAAAACTGAAAGAATTGAAAATTTCTATTCCTTTAGTGAATTTAATTGTAAATTTCTTCGATTTATTTCTTTACATAGCTGTAGTTTTATTCTTTCGTCGTTATAAATTTATAAACTTTTAGGACACCACTAAACTACAGATTTTTGTGCATCGTAAGAAATTTGAAGATGCAAATAAAGTTTTAAAATGTATGTAGATGTTTGTTTAGTCGCGTTCAAATCACGTCGGTGTCACCAATTGTGGAGGATCGTCAACTCACGTTGGGGTTACCAATGTAGGATTGTAGAGGATTGTTAGTTAGATTAACGAGAACTTGCTGTTGCAACCCGTTAAATATATTTAAAGTAATTAAATAAATAAATGTGAGATGGTATGACGTTAGCGAAAGACGTGGCTGATTGTTTATAAACGTTGTTAAGTTATGTTATGTTATGTTAAACGTTGTTATGTTAATGTTGTCAAGGAGTGTTGTGAGCGTTACCAAGGTTTGTTAAGGGAAAAATGAGCGTGGTAATGCTGTCAAAGATGAATTAATCGTGGTCGAGAGAAATTCATCATGTTGCTGTGACGTAGAAATAGTGTTAAGCGAATTCATGAAGTGCGATATTATATTCGATTTTGTGAGAGTATTACAATATTGTGTTTATCATACTGTCTTTTCTGTTAATTTATAATAAACATTCCTACATAAATATAAATAATGTCGTTGAGACGCTCGTACAGTGTATAAGTCGCAAAATAAGATCGCTGATAAATACTCGATAAATGCTCGAAAGATACTCGTAAATACTGCTCTATAACTCTACATAATTAATTTGCATGCGATCGCGTTCGTTTATTTATACTGGTCGGAGGAGAATCGGAAAATTCAAATTCGTCTTTGTTCGACGGTTGCACGTAACGGTGACATTGCTTTGCCTAGATTCTATTTATTATTACATTACGTGTTTTCTAACGATATTGATACTCCGAGGCAAAACAACAACATGATTTGAATTGTCCTCTAACTCATGTACCGCTACATATATTAGGTATTCAAAGTATGGTACTCTTTATAATATCGGGTAAATAGAACAACTTTCTACCTAAATTCCATTTTTTAAATTATAGATATAAAAATATGAATTTGTATCGATATCGGCAGTCTAACGAGCAAAATTTCAGATATTTTTGATATTTTTACATTATGCCAATTATATTTAAAAAACGAGTATTCTCCTATTAGAAAATGATGCTTTTATAGTACAAGAACACATTTTCTAACATTTTCACAATAAATGAAATGCAATGAAATGTAAACGTTGAGAAAGAAAATAGATGAAACCACCTTTAAAAAAGAGAGAGAGAGAAACGGATATAAAACGTCTATTAAACTTTAATTATATTACGTTCATGCGATATGGAGATTGTTTCTTTTTTCTTTTCTCTTATTCAAAGTTCAAGGATTAGATTATCAATACAACATTCCACAGGATTAATCATCGATTGATTAGCATCAGCTGAAATAACAGTAAAGACCGTTGTAATGGAGAATAGTAACTAAGTGTTCTCTCTTACAGGAGGAATCTAGTTGAACGATATACATATGTATGTAGGTATGTATATCTTCAATGAAATGGTATAAAACGGCAACATGTTTCCGCGGTCTGGAAAAATCATAAGCGCGTATCACTCGTAATTAAGAAATCTAACTTCCGGGTGTATAAATGCAGTATTTAAGTAAAACCTCGTTATATACGATATTTTACTACAAGACTTTAATTTAGTTTACTTCTAGACACTCCATAGTTACAACACTTGACAAGCAAGATACGAATCGTAAGAACTTATAAAATGTATTGTATTCTTTTTTTTTTTTTGCTACTGAAATTCTACTTTACAACAATATATAAATATGTCGGAGATGAGGGGACATCGGGGCCTTTCTTATGGAATTTTTGGGAGGATCCCCAATACTTTAGTCTAGACTATTTATTATAGCTGTGCTTAAATGATAAAACTTAGAAATAGTTGTTATGCTTCAATCCTATTATGTTTGCCGACACCGACGATTTGCGACGGTGGGCTTGGGCTCGAGGTGACACAACTGGTCGCCGAACGTAGCCACGGTCACGGGATGAACGTTTTTTACCTGACAGAGAAGTGCCAATATTGTGGGACACACGTTGTATTAACAATCAAATCCCGGGCAGGAGCAATGTCAGCTCTACGCGGGTCTGCCTAGCAACGGCGGCTGGAATTTTGTTGGTACCCCTGGCCAATATGCAACGAACAAACGCGATCGTAAGGAGAGGAAAATTTCCATCAGTCTTTTATTCTTGCTATCACCTTGGAGAGTTTTCACATCGTCTTTACGTGCATTATTAAACCGAGCGTCACAGCAAACGTTATTTTGCGCTTCAAAATATATTCTACGTTTAACAAAGAGTTACCCCGTTGACCGTGGATTCGTTATTGAACCTAAGAACATTGTCACTGACATCTCGAGTGTTTAATCACCACGGTCATTTGTCAAACTTTGTAAAAATCAATATTTATACCAGTAAATATAATCTCTGTTGTACAACAACGATGGCTAGTCCGAATGAAGATTCGTTACCACGCCCATAAACCTAACGCTAACCCGACATGTATATGACAAAAATCGTGGAAATAGAATAACAACGGATCGGTGTTCGTTTTTTCTCGGATCACTGATCTATCTCGACCCACCATTAACGTATTACGAACGTTTTACAGATTAAAACCACTAAAAAGTTTTAGGCTTCTTACCTGATTTTAGTAAGCATGGTTACGCTCGAATAACAGTAATCCTGTTTTCAACTGTGCATTTTTTCACCTGGATGAATATATACCGGAGCAATCACTTGATATAAGTTTACAGTTTGACAAGGTACATCCTTGATAACACCGTATTTACTATCAGTATTATATTTCAGTAATTATGGATTAACGAGGCAGCTATTCTACACGGCAACATAAACAGAAAATGTAGAATAAGGTTTGTTCATACGATATTTCGTTAAAATATTTTCGACTTCTTTTTTCGCGTAGAATCACCCCCTTTCCGTTTGTACCACCAGTTACCAACCACCCATATATGCATATGTATATTACCGGAAGTACATATTTTCATGTACATAATAAGCATCGATAATCTCCGTTAATCATCTCTCAAACACCATTTTCCCACGTTGTTAAGAACCACACGATGAATATCTAAACTACTTAAGAATTTTTTCCAATAATTTATTAATTTAGATCATTCAGGCGATAACAAAATCGATCTGTTAGGATCTTTTTAACGATTATTTCCTATCACCGAAATTCTTACATTCTGAGCCTGCTGCATCCTAAATGCACGATGTTCCTCGTTAGATGGCAGTTTTCCGGGAATTTTCTTGTTCGACATCGAGTAGAGGCGGAAAGTCGGCAAACGATCTCGTATATACTCTATTTTCTTTTTCTTTTTTTCTACCAATAAGCCTTAGGAAGACTATTCCGCCTTTACAACGCAATGTTTTATATCCTTCGGAACAATGAATTGATAATAGAGCTGATCGTATTAATTACCATTGTAATATTAATTATTGAGTGCAGTGTTTTTAGTTTTACATTTTATTTCATTATTATAATTATAATGGCGATGATTAATCAATATTTTGGAAAGGTCTCGCGACCAAGATCAAGCGAATACGATCATTCGATAGAACTTTTAAAACTCTAAACTTATTGACCTGCAACATTTTTGGCAAAAATTGTTTAAACAGTTTTAACATTCTGTATAATAATACGACACATAATACATAATAACAATTGATTTGGGAACACGTAAAATCACGTCATTTGCGGTCTTATCAAAAATTACTCGATTCACTCGGGATGCCAGTAGGAGATGAAATGAGACGAATCGCAGATAACGTCGCATCGAGTGTCTCTTGTTTCTCGTTGAACTCGTTTGCTCGAAAAGCTCGACAATCCTGACACTAGCTGGCCAAACTTATTTGCGATATTTTTCTAATTGACACTCAAGACAGTTTCTTAAGAGAAAAATATTTTCTTGATGTTTCATAATATCTTGTTAATACCTTTTAATGCTTTTCTAAACAAAACTCAATAAATCGTTGAATTTAACAAAAAAGTACTTAAGAGTATCTTTAACGTTTAGAAACCAAAATCTGAAATAGAATTTGACGAGTCACAATCGTCCATGCGAAAACTGTTCTGAATCAGATGATTTCTTATCTTCATCATGGTTTACAGTTCCATCATAATGACTTTCTGATGATGGCACAGGTATTTGTATGCTTTCTTTCAAAAACGGTTTGCTTTCTTTCGTCGGCATCAGTCTCATGCCAGTCAAAAGTGGATCTGATGTAAAAAATTATCCGTCAATGACGTCCAGATCACATGTTTCTCTGCAAAGGTTTCTGCAATAATTTTGCCAGTACGATCAAGAATGCTTACTATACAGCGTCAACCGCTTCTTTCGATAGCTGACTGATAGGGAATAAAACGTGCTGTATTTCGATGGAACTGTGCAGTGAAATTTTGTACGTGGTTGGTATATCATTATATTGATACAAATCTATCAATATAATTTGCCAATGGCCAATGTGCATTTTGCGAATTTTTCTAAATTCGCAACGATATTTCTAAAATCACTCCTGTATAATATTCACATGTATAAGATCCCGCAGCAATCCTACTATAATATTTCAGCAGACAAACGACGTTTCCGTCGTTGGTGTTTTCAAAGACCAGTTTTGGAATATCAACAAGTAAACTCAGTTCGTTTTTGAATACTTTCTAGGTTCTTAATTTGCGGGTCTCAATAGTTTCTCTTTCTTTGACATCTGTCTTTTTTACAGTCTACCTTTTAACAGATATCTTATAAGACAAGTGGAACTCATCGGAGAACACACCGAATTGGAGCTTACTTAGATCTATGTCCATTATTTTTACTTTTGTAAAATTGTTGGACTCGTTTGACATTGCTCCACACATATAACATGTTCTTGTAGATGAAGCGACGGTATTATATGTTTTATCATTAACCATAATTAATATTGGAAATGTGCCGGTTAGGGTTTTGATCGGCTGGATGATCATCCGATCAATTGGCTCCCAAGAAGCCGCCTCCGCCGAAGATTTTCAAACACCGGAACAAAACGTGTCAAATTTAAAATTATTTAATATTACGAACTCAAAAAGAAAATTTGTTAGCATCGTTTGCTATGTTTATTTTATTTCTTCTAAAGAAATTTCTCTTTTGGAAAGTTTTTTGTTATGGTAAAATTAAGAAATAATGGCCAAAGTTCGTAGTTAATCGGTCCTTATATTTAGTTCATTTCAATAAATAATAGATAATCTCATCAATCTTTTATGTAGTAATTATATTACATACAAATATGTACCTATAAGAAATAGTATATACGTATCAAAAAATATTAAAATTATACTAATGACAATAAAGAAAGAAAAATGTATTTTTATTTCTATGTGTTATAAGATACCAGTAATCCTAAAAATTTAAATATGATCAATCGAGAAATATTTTCCCCCATAATGTTACTTTTATGGATTCTAATGAACTTATTGTACGTAAGGAAAAAGATATAGAGAAAATTGGAATTCAATTTTATAAGTGCGCTGTGAATTCAACAAAATTCAATGATATTAATCGACTAAAAAGAAATTACGAATTAAACGTTGTTGTTAAGTTAATATCAAATCCGCACAATTCCTACAGTCGAGTATTTAACAAATAAATGGAACGTATTTGCTAATAGTTCGAAAATTTTGCGCGAAAGTCCCGATTAAAAGCCCGAAAGTATACGAATTCCAGAAAGGTTTGAAAAGTCCAACAATTCCAATTCAACTCCAAAGTCCAAAGTTTGGAAGTTTTATTCTTGCAATTGTAAAGTCTATTACATTTCTAATTCAAAGTGCCAATGTCTTAATTCTTTAAATGACGCGTTAACGTAACTTTAGTTCTTAACGAGTTAACATCGTGAACATTCGGTTGGAAATATCCGTCAGAAAATATTCGAGGTGAAATACTGAAAAGTTACGCGAACGAAACCGACGTGCACCGGTAGCTCTGGAAAATCCTCAACGAACGGTACGTCGCGTCGTACGTCTGCGATCGCGATGCGAGACCGAGTGTTCGTACACGGCCTTCCAGACGTTTCTCCGGCCTTTCTAAAGCGACCTCGAGAGAAATGCGCCACCGAAGAGAAGCCGGAATCCTCCTTTCAATCCGACCATGTCAGATCTTTTAATACTTTGACGATGGCTGTCACGTACACACGATTTGTTCCTTCGACGTTTTAGGCCATCGTTAGTTGATTTATATTACGTTATTTATATTACATATTGATGTAGTAAGAAATATGAACATTACCAATAGAATCTAATGTATAAATGTTAATAATAACCCGAAGACATCGTCAAAATAAACACATAGCATATACGCACATTGAACATAAATACATATTTCTCTTCCTTACTTCTTAGAGACAACGCCATTCGGACAATCGAAATTCCGGTAATTGATCGTTCCATTAACACGTTGACTGCCACGCGTGTTTCCAAAGAATAGAAATTACGAATTAAACGTTGTTGTTAAGTTAATATCAAATCCGCACAATTCCTACAGTCGAGTATTTAACAAATAAATGGAACGTATTTGCTAATAGTTCGAAAATTTTGCGCGAAAGTCCCGATTAAAAGCCCGAAAGTATACGAATTCCAGAAAGGTTTGAAAAGTCCAACAATTCCAATTCAACTCCAAAGTCCAAAGTTTGGAAGTTTTATTCTTGCAATTGTAAAGTCTATTACATTTCTAATTCAAAGTGCCAATGTCTTAATTCTTTAAATGACGCGTTAACGTAACTTTAGTTCTTAACGAGTTAACATCGTGAACATTCGGTTGGAAATATCCGTCAGAAAATATTCGAGGTGAAATACTGAAAAGTTACGCGAACGAAACCGACGTGCACCGGTAGCTCTGGAAAATCCTCAACGAACGGTACGTCGCGTCGTACGTCTGCGATCGCGATGCGAGACCGAGTGTTCGTACACGGCCTTCCAGACGTTTCTCCGGCCTTTCTAAAGCGACCTCGAGAGAAATGCGCCACCGAAGAGAAGCCGGAATCCTCCTTTCAATCCGACCATGTCAGATCTTTTAATACTTTGACGATGGCTGTCACGTACACACGATTTGTTCCTTCGACGTTTTAGGCCATCGTTAGTTGATTTATATTACGTTATTTATATTACATATTGATGTAGTAAGAAATATGAACATTACCAATAGAATCTAATGTATAAATGTTAATAATAACCCGAAGACATCGTCAAAATAAACACATAGCATATACGCACATTGAACATAAATACATATTTCTCTTCCTTACTTCTTAGAGACAACGCCATTCGGACAATCGAAATTCCGGTAATTGATCGTTCCATTAACACGTTGACTGCCACGCGTGTTTCCAAAGAATTTTCCGCCAGACCACGCGTACAGCAGTACCAAGCGTTCTCTGCTAGGTGCTCCCATCGATATTTTAGTAATGCGAATCGCTCAAGCGGTGGTCTCGAGAATGATCTTTCGTTTCGTTTGTTCGCAACGTTAAAACCACTAGCTGTTGTTGAATATAACGAAGGAAAGTGTGGTATAGATTATTCCGACCAAATGGTTTCTTATGCCACCGCAATTGGAAAAGGAATCAAATGGTACAGAAAACTTGGCATTCGATTCTTTCTGGCAATTTCTGTTGTAAACGCTTTGACGGTTTACAGAATTGCAACAAGGAAAAATATAAATGTTAGAATATTTAGACGATTATTAGTTGCAAAATTATTAGGGTTGTCTGAAAATATAAAAAATCCTTGTCTTCGACGGAGTCGGCATAATATCGTCGTTCGGAAAAACGATTCCGGAAGAAGCATTAGACGCGCATGCAAACTACGTTATGCAAATGAAGGACGTGGAATAGACCGAACAAAGGCACGAAAGAATTTGAAGAAAACAACAACTTATTGTCCAAATTGTCCTGGCCAACCTCACCTATGTATAGAATGCTTTAAAGTTTTACATTCTAAATAATTTGTTTAATAAACCATTTTCGTATTTTTATTTTATAATAATTCAACTATTATTACAATCAATTACTAATTAACAATTTATTATTATGGAATATCTTCTCAAATACCTACGACGATCCTTCGCAAGTAGTCAAATAAGCGACACTGAATATGGATTACGTACGCCTGACCAGAAATTTTGCTGACGGGTGTCGTGGTAGTCAACGTGTTAAACAAAAGGATTTTAATACGAACAAACTTGCCAGAAATGTAAGTCTTAAAAATAATTTGCAAGTTGGTGAAGTTTTGTGAAAGACAAATATTCAAATATACGTACGTGATAAACATTTTTAATTTTTTTGTTTTATTGACACCACTTGAATTATGCATGAATAGATTAATTCATTCCCTATCATCAAACCCTATTCATTTTTGGAAAACTGTAATAACCGAAAAAAATAAGTTCATCTTCGTTGATATTTATAATACTTCTGATGCGGAATAAGAAACAGAAAGTGACTACGCCGAATTAGAATAAACTTTTAAAATTCGTGTATTTTTTCATCTCCAATTCAGTTAGTTTTATAATACAAAATATAAGAGACAACGATATAAAATATTTTGTGGCGTATATGTGCGCGTTACGTCGCCTCGATGAGCAACTAAAACGTATCGATGATCGAGAGAACGTGATCGGCGCGTGCGGCAAGTTTCTTTGCGTTTTTCGCAAGAGACTCGCGAAGCTTTTGTGCGTTTTTCAAATAAATATAATGGTTTAAATAAAATTAAACTGTAAAAGTCTTACAGCGTTACTAGAATATTAGTTAGAAGTGTAAAATATTAGTTATTAAATATAACATAAGAAATTTATAATATTTAAGAAAAAATAATATAAAACATAATATGTTTGTATCAAAAAAGTGGTATAAAAACACAGAATAGAATGACACCAACTATTAAATTACAGTAAGTGGATAGCGAAGACACAATTTTCATCTTGACGGAAGACAAAGATTGAGAGGGAAAAAAAACATCTTTCTTAAAGTCTTTTGTAGACAAGCATAATCTATTAATACACATAATAATGCATGATCTTGATATTACTTTTTTTTTTATATATATTTAACATTGCTTCAATAATGCTGATCATTAGCAACGCAGCACAATTGACAATCTGTAATTTCAGATAGAATTTTGTAGATCTCAGAAATTAAAGAAGATTCAGCAGATTTTGACTAGAATCCAACAATTCGGTTATTTCGTTAAACAATTTAGTGATTTTTCTCTCGTGTCACCAACTAAAAGGAAGCATTTTGATATAACATATCGTACGTATGGCAATTTGTACGCAATAAATGACAACTGCCATGATTAGTGATGACGTCCTTTTATTATATTTTACAGATTCATCGCTTATTTTTGCTACTTTATTTTTGTCATTTAATATTTATTTATTTAAATATTTTTTTTAAATTACTCCGGCTACATAAAAATATACTATTTTTTCGAATTTCTCCGAAAGAAGTTTTAATTACATTAATTTAATTTTTCCACTTCTCTTGAGTATTTCAGAAGACTTAACTGTCATGATTAATGACGACGTTCTTTTATTATACTTTACAGATTCATCGCTTATTTCTGCTACTTTATTTTTAAGCCTTCTGAAATGCTCAAGAGAAGTGGAAAAATTAAATTAATGTAATTAAAACTTCTTTCGAAAAAATTCGAGATAAATAGTACATTTTTACGTAGCCAAAATAATTAAAAAAAATATTTAAATTAAAAACATAATATAATCAATAGTAAAACATTAAGAGCATCGCTTCGTTCGAATTTTATTGTCTTCTGCTTATATGGTTATCACTCTAAGAGTACGCTTCTAAAATAAATTAACGTAGAGAAAGTATCTTTATGCGTTATGCGTGAGTAAAATAATATATACGTATAATGATTAGAATTAGGCGAAGCTTTAAATATTTAATAGAATGGTGAAATTCAAATAATATTATTTTATATCATAAACGACCGTCATATAGAAGCCATATATCAGGACCCGAAGAATGTCAAATTTTTTAAACGAATCTCAAATATTTCAGACAATGATCAGTTAGCAAAGCACCCAATTCAATTGGTATACTCAATTTTCAATAATAAGCACTTTTCTCTACTATATAATTCGCTTAAATACTTTATGCTGAAGTAGAATAAGCAAGACTAAAATGTAGATCTAGCAGTTTAGACGTTTTAATTATTTTGTATTTCTACGATTAAATTTTATATTACTCTAATTCAAAATCGCGAAGGAGAAAAATTTGTTCCTCTTTACGAGGAATTGTCCTTTTATTCACGATTCGCAAGTTGCCTGATATTCTGCTCACCGAGGAAGAAATCGGAAGATGCTACACTGGCGAAAGTTCCATGTCGTGTCTATATTTAATCTTTTATTTTACGAAGGTCAAAGAAAGTTGTAGTCGTTCAAATCGCCAGGCAATCCAATCCATCATTCCTATCTGTTTGTCTAGTGCACCTTCGGAAATTCACTTTTGACGCGTCTTTTTCCACCTTCTGCAGCCGATTGTATCAAAAGATGAAATTACGTTCGCGAAAGTTTCATAAGTAGATTGCGGATATTTATAAAAATTCATATTTTTATGAACAAAATTGAAGAAATGAAACTTAAGCAGAAATTTGCTTCGCATAAATACTAAATACGCATTATTATAATTGATATTCTCCTTTCATATACCGGGTGATTGGTAGTGATTGAAGAGTGCACATTATACGTGAAAATGTAAAAAATATTTATATAATATTATATACAGGGTGGTTGGTAACTGGTGGTACAAGCGGAAAGGGGGCGATTCTACGCGAAAAAAGAAGTCGAAAATATAGAATAAAAATTTTTCGTTCGAGGCTTTGTTTTCGAGAAAATGGATTTTGAATTTTCGCTCGGTACGCGTGCACTTTATCGCGTCTCGTTATAACAGATTTCACTGTAGATCGTTGTCTCGATGGAAAAATTAAAAAAAAAATTTATTCTATATTTTCGACTTCTTTTTTCGCGTAGAATCGCCCCCTTTCCGCTTGTACCACCAGTTACCAACCACCCTGTATATAATATTATATAAATATTTTTTACATTTTCACGTATAATGTGTACTCTTCTATGGCAAGTATTCAATTACTTTCGCAACTCGCTGTATACATAATATATCGTATTTTTCATTTAATTTAATAATATCTCTAGAGATAAGTTCAACGAATTCACTCAGACATCATTTTCACAATATCGTTTATGACGTTGCACCATATTATTTAAATCGATGTTAAATCGATATCGCTTTTCTTAACGAGCACTACCAGGAACGTTTGAAATTATACTTCAGATTGTGGATCTATGTCGCCGTAAGTTATTCATTAAAGGCTGATTTATGCACAGATTACGAGGGCATGAGCGAAAGTTCTGCACGTCTGACTGTCCACTTCTTGCAAATTCATCTTAGCTGAATACCGATGAAAGTTAGAAAACGCCGTTCGTGGGAAATCACGAGGACGTTTAACGTATAGAAATCGCAATAGAACTGTGCTTAGGTGCCTGTGCGTTCGCCGGAGAAACAATCTGCCCGGATGCAATAACCTGACCTTTTCCATCGGTAGTGCGTTCCTTTTAGAGGTCTATGTGGCACAACTTTGAAGTATCTGCCTCCACGTTCTGTTTAAATTACACTTGGTATCTCGATGATGATTCGAATCACGAGAAAATGTAAGTTAATTGGATTTATTCTTAACGATGTTGAGAGCAATTAGTTTTAAAAAATCATTGTGTTTCGTGTACTTGAGGTAAATAAAGTTAGCAAAGTATGATTTTAATAGCTCGTGAAGGATTGAGAGCAAATAGAATTAATTTTTAAAAATTGTTGTATTTTCTGTATTTAAGATTCATGAGATTGAAGAGTTTGTTAATCTTGCAACCATCACGTGGAAAAACGATTCTACTTTCCTCGCAAATGATTGAATAAAAACAAAGTATACCGAGATTAAATAATTCTAAAAGATTATTTCATATGTTTGAGATAAATGAAACTGTGGAAGGATGATTTAAATTCCTGTTGGGAAATTATTATATAAAAATAATAATTAAAGATTGGGGGAAAATAAAATTGATTTAAATAAGTTGTTGCACTTTATGTATTTAGAATAAATAAAGTTAAAGAATATGTTGATCTTACGATCAATACGCGTAGAATGATTTTAATTCCTGTTAGGAAACTTAAATAAAATAATAACAATAACAAAGGAGCAAGTAAAATTAATTTTAAAAAGTTGTTATATCTTACGTATTTAAAATAAATACAGAACGTGTTATTCCTATAATCGTTACTATTATAATCTAATATAACCATTACCATTATTGCAACCACCAATATTGTAATTATTATCAATTCAATTGTAATTGTTAAACAAGTTCAAATTTTCTGAAAAACGATTGAATAATATCGGAAGATGCTGAGAGCAAATTGTTTAAAAAAAGCATGTATATGATAAGGAATGAGATTCAGGAATTTGTTAATTTTGAAGATATTATGCGGGACATTTTAATTCGCTGGAAAATTATTGAACGATAACGAAGAATTTTTAGAAAGCAAAATTTAAAAAATCACTGCGTTCTATACGTTTGAGATAAATAAGATATAGAGATTTTTAAATGTGTAAATGTAGATGTGCCTTTATCAATTATTATTATTATATGAATGATAATTGATATTACATAATTAAATTTCTTATTAATTAAAATTCTTATTTGGTGATAAAACTTGGTGATAGAATCTAGAGATAGCGATATTATTATCACAATATTTCTTGCAGTATCAGACAATAAATAATTATTAACTGAGTTTTCACGGATAGTTAACCGAATAAATTTTAAAGTACATTAACTTCATTAATTATTTCCCACTTTTAGAAATAATTGCACTGCTTTATGGATTTTGAGACTTCCTACAACATCCTTTATATCATGGCTCATTCACAATTATTATAATAATTTTATTAGCGTATTTCTTTTTTCACTCTGCTATTATCTTCTCGTTATGTCGTATAACTTTTATACTTAAATAGTACCACAAAATAAGTAATATTCACGATAAATGAAAAATACGTATATTATAAAAAAATAAATAAAACCTTCAGAATTTTAACAAATCTTTAGATAAAAAAATGATTAATTTTTAGCCGCCATAATAACGTGGTAACTGCAGATATTTCACTTTGTCAGTTGTTAGTTTTGTGAGGAAAAAATTAATCAACTGTGCTTGGATTGAAACTTAAAACGTAAGTATAATATATGTATATTATCAAGCAATGAATGTAACCAACATAAATATATAATTAAAAATTGTTTCCTTCTTGCAATATACATATGTATAAAACAACTATTATTTACAAATTAGAAATTATGTCACAATTTTTCAGGTATTGCTTATTCTACTCACCCTTTTAATAATCAAATATTGTATCGATACAGAAAATGCTAAAGCTCAAAATTATTTACTTCGTTCAAATTCAGAAACTAAATTCTGTAACTTATGTAGGTATATACAGCTGCTTAATTCTTTAAAAAAGTTCTTCAATATTTATTGAAGTTTATTTATTTATTTATGTAACTTATAAGCAAAGGTTAATAACTTACGGCAACTCAAGTTACGCCTACGCAAAAAGACAGTTACAGATAGAAAAGAATTCGATTGCTTATAATAAATATTAAGAAAAATCCGTAATTGATAAAAGATTTCCAAAAATATGTAGAAAAGATGCTTCTGCCATATTTACTTGAAAAACTACAGCGACTGTGGATATAAGAGAACAGATTGCCTTTTTTATTAGAAACATAACGATGTGCATTTTATATGCATATACATGTGAAAAGCTCACGGGAAAAAGAGGAGAAATATCAAGTTTTAGGATTTTCAGGAAACATGAATTTATTTTTCAATATACAGAGTGCCCCGATTTAACTTCGAAATATCTGGGAAACTGAGCTTTATCGAAAAAAATGTTTTAAACAAAACCTGTAGAGTTCTGAGGGACACATTCGATGTTAACCTTGTCAGAAAAATCAAATAAAAAAAATTAAATACTTTTTATTCTCGTTGATTTTTTGACTTGACCTTCTGTTTTTTAGATACCTAATTTGACGATTAACCTTCGCACGGCGAATCGTTTAGCGGAACCTGTTCGCCGTACGGTAGATACAGTGTCCACTTGGACCACTCAAAGAAGTTGCTATATCTACAGAAACGTCCATCTACATATCTACAGATCGCTCACGATCCAGGGTTAAAAAGAACGATTATCAGTATTGGTAAAGTCTGAGAATTCGACTGAGAGAGGGGGAAAGAACGAGTGTGAACGAGATAACGATACTCGGCATAGTAGCGTGTGGACTGCAGTGAGACGATGTAACTTAATACGACACGCTTGAAGCTCAGGCCAAGACTTCATTTCCAAGAATTGGTGGAGATATGGGCGTAAGCTAAACTGGACAAAAGTACGGACGCTAAAGCGGACTTGACAGATACTTCCGTATCTCATCTTTCCAACGCACAGACATTGTCGTATCGCTCTGTAGTTGAAGCAGGAGGGTTGGGAGTGAGATATCTTTCTTTCTTAAACATTTCCTGAACCGTTTCATCCTCTCTGAATTCAGCCTCCCTTTTTGCTAACAAAATTACATCGTTCGCGTATGCAGTTATTCAGAATTTCTTCTTCTCTCTCCCCACTTCCCTCTGTAGTGTAACGTCAATTCACATCAGAGACCAGGCCACACACCGTGGATAGGATGGCACCCAGATGTCTGCACATCCTTGGCGTGTACCCTCAATAATCTTAAGTACCCACACCAGGGGTCTTGGAATTTTTATAGTTAAGGTCCTTTGGACCAAACGAGTATCTCTTGTCTTAGATTTCCTTTCACGTTTATTGTTTACTACGTGTTAACACGGGAAGTTGGTTTTCCTCACGCCTGGTATGTTCCGTTAGCAACTTTCTCACGAGGGCGGCTAAAACCCTTCCTGGTCCACCAACCGTCCTATTATCCAATCGGAGACTACTGCCCTGGCTTCCTTAACCAAAATTGTCATCAACAAAAACGATAGTCCCGTGTCCTTAGACACACCCACCCCTAGCTTTCCTCAGACACAGTATCGTCGGTAAAACTTCACTTATTCCGTATTCTTAGAATAGTCAACATATCTTTACCGGACTCTAACCTTATAACAGTCGCCTACTTAACGTATCATTGTAACTAAGTTTTACATAACGTGGTTGGAGTGAATTGTGACTTATGTTAATTCAGTGTGTATTCCGTTGTGATTGCTGAATTCGTAATAAAGTTTAACTAAAACAAAATTAATTACGACTCAGCTGTTCTATTTCATTATCCAACCCTCAAGTTTACGTGACACTAGATTCGTCGAGTATGTATGTACGCATTAATTGTACATATTAAATAACGTGGTCATCAAACCTAACTTCAGACCCACCTCTGCGACGAGAACTCCTCCGAACAGCTACTTTCAGCATTTATAAATGTCCATTATTCTCAGCCGCAATTGGTTGCTGATTTCAGATGTTACCAACATCTTCTTTATAACTTCCCCATCCATTCGAGCAAAGGCGGATTTTAAACGAAGAAGATTTTAAGCGAAGAGTGCAAATAATTACCTGTCCACTACAAAGCTTAGGACACAAACTGCGTCAATTACTCCCCTTTTTTTTCTAAACCCGAAATGTGTTTCTGTCAGCTTCCTTTTACCTCTTCCACTGGTCTTTTGTTGAGGATGCTAGTATGGTAGAAGCGACATACTTCGAGACGACTGTCGACGGATCTGATTAGTCTCCGTCGTGTTTGTTCTTCGTGTGTAAGAACAGGCATTCGACTACCGAAGGCAAAGAGCAAGTTAATAACGAAATCAATGGATAATTCGAGAAGAAGCAGTTTTGTGGCCTCTGAGGTACTCAGATCTCAATTCCCTTGATTTTTATTTGTGTGAAAATGCTGTGTACGCGAATGCACATGTGAACATGTAATACACACAGGAGGATGTACTTAAATCGATACGCATTTTCAGGTAGACATTTTCCTTTGATACTGTCTCAATCGTATGGATAAAATCCAAAAAAGTTTTGAAAAATTCAAGATGATCTTAATTTTACTGCGAATCAAATATTTGGAAAACAGACAGCCGAATCGAAATATCTACATAACAGAGATCCGCTGTATAAATGGGAGTACTCATTTAAGAAAACTAAGCTGACTGTGATTCAGCTGAGTCGCCTTGATTCATGGCAAGGTCAGCATCAAATGCTTTTCTCGACCAAGCTCATCTTTCGAGATATTTCGCTGTCTAACTTAAATTGCGACACACCGTATAATGTTATAACTTCATATCTTTTCATAGATAGATCACAGTAATATATTTTATTCTTCATTTTATTTTGCATAATTTTGAACTTTTGCTTATAATTTTAAATATGTATGCATGTAATACATTAAAGTGTAAAAAATGGAAAGTACATTGCACACTTTAATTTCCTATGACTACTGTAAAACTGAAAAAATTAATACAACGTAGCCAATGATAAAGAGCACAGACAGCAGCGCACGAAAAAATGTTAAATTCAAGATTCGTTAAAATTTACATTCCTCATTTTTCCCCGTGGACTCTTCGTCCAGTTATCCCATCAGTTAACATAAAAATTCTACTTTTTTGCCGGCCGATTGTGGAATCGCGTCAGAGCCAGCCACTCGTAATATTCGTGTCATAGCGTTCGTAATTGTATTAGTAAAATTAATTAGGTTCATCATTTACAAATTCATATTTTTATAAGCATAACTAGAAGAAGTAAAATTTAAGAAAAGATTCATCTACAGTATATATTTATATTTTACTTTCGATATTTGTTTAAACCATTTATTATTAATAAACTAATTATTATTATATTTGCGATACTACACTATTACGCGACAAATATTGTGTGCATTGTGCAACCATAACGCTCGTTTTAAATCATGATATTAACCTTCACGCCAGCAACGACATAATATAATTATATACAGGGTGGTTGGTAACTGGTGGTACAAGCGGAAAGGGGGTGATTCTAGGCGAAAAAAGAAGTCGAAAATATAGAATAGAAATTTTTCTTTTTTTTTTTTAATTTTTCCATCGAGACAACGATCTACTGTGAGATCCGTTATAACGTACCGCACGCGTACCGAGCGAAAATTCAAAGTCGATTTTCTCGAAGACAAAGCCTCAAACGAAAAATTTTTATTCTACATTTTCGACTTCTTTTTTCGCCTAGAATCACCCCCTTTCCGCTTGTACCACCAGTTACCAACCACCCTGTATATAATTATATTATGTCGTTGCTGGCGTGAAGGTTAATATCATGATTTAAAACGAGCGTTATGGTTGCACAATGCACACAATATTTGTCGCGTAATAGTGTAGTATCGCAAATATAATAATAATTAGTTTATTAATAATAAATGGTTTAAACAGATTAAATTTGTCGCATAATATCGTAGTATCGTAAATATAATAATAATTAGTTTATCAATAATAAATGGATTAAACAGAAAACAATGGTCATTTAACATGAACTAATCGTAACAACGTATTATAATTAATCAACAATTCTCGTCAACACAGATTCAACTCTCTCTCAAGAATGCTAACGACACTATCTCGACAACGCAATGCGCACTCTCTGGTTTCTCAACTCATACTGCTGTTAATTCGTTTATGTCCCTTAGCAACCCTTTGCTTTTTGTCTTAGCCTCCTATCTTTTGTTTAAGCCCCATCATGCACATGCTCGGCAACCGCTTGTTTATAATTCGCACGACACCCCCCAGACCCCTCGTCCACGATGCTACAATAGTTTTTCAGAAATAACATAGTTCCTTGGCTATATCACATCTCCAGATAACATTTACAAAATCATTAAAACTCACAGCAACATTCACTATATATTAAAAAATATCAAAAATATAAATTCAAAAATATATATTAGGTTGTTTAAAAAGTTTCTTTCGTTTTATAAGGAAATAATAGATGCACAATGTTTTTTGTTTTATATTAGTTTATTGAACTATGCGCGAACATAATAATAGAAATATAACGAAATGGATTATATCTAATTCAATAAAATAATATAAAACAGAAATTGTCGTTCATCTGTTATCGTTTTATAAAACGAAAGAAACTTTTCGGACAACCTAATAAATATTTGTTATTTTTGATAGAATGTAATTTGGTTAGAAAATTACAACACAATTTTATCCTTTACTAGAGCCATATTATGTTCAGACATTTTTTCGTTCAATTTTAAGATTCTCAAGGTCTACAGAATGCACATAATATGAAGAAATATATATAATATCCAAAGCAGAGTGCTTATTAGGATATTTAATAGGTGAAACAAATTTCTATTCTGATGAAATGCTAGGAAATTTCGTGTGAATGAGAGTTTCACTTAATTTAGTCGATCCCGGCCGGCCGTGAAGTAACGATCATTTCTAGAAAAAGCATCTATGCAAATCGATACAAGCGGATACGTCCGGTCCGGTGCCATGCACCGATGCAAGAAGAAGCGCAGGTTAATGAAATTCGATACGGAAGTAATAAAAGATCGGCAGAATCGGCAAAAATTTCTCATTTTTTCTGCAGTGGAAAGTCGTACAAACCGTGAAGCGCGTAATGCAAGCCGCGACCCGGCAATTGTGCACGCTTGCAAAATTTTAATTTACATAACGACTGGCATACGAAATACGGGAGGCGATGAAGTAATTACCTTGCTCGAGACAAAGGAGGATCTCCGTGACGTTGGCCGCGTGTTTCATCACCGTCCTTCGTTCGCGAATTGGACCGACTTTGGGCAAACTTCGTGAGAATATTTCTGTTTATTTTCTAATTAGCAACATTATGGGAGAATATTCTAACGTGCGAAACATTAACGTCATACTGCAGTTTCTGGCCATCGAATTAAGATCACATGCAGAAGTTTCATTTCTCCAATTACAATATACAGGGTGGTTGGTAACTGGACGTACAAGCGGAAAGGGGATGATTCTACGAGAAAAAAAAAGTCGAAAATGTAGAATAAAAATTTTTCGTTCGAGGCTTTGTTTTCGAGAAAATCGACTTTGAATTTTCGCTCAACTTACTCAAAATTCTCAATGCGAGAATTGATTGTAAAGTACTTGTAAATAAAAAGAAATGTTTATCTCCATAACTCATTTATTGATCAGTTAAATGCTCGTGACGAGTATACTCGTCATGAAGAAATGGCAATATTTTCTGTTATGACGAGCCCTGTCAGTATTAAAATTAAAAAATAAAACAGTCATTTCATTACAACTTAATTCCATATTATAACAGCCACACATACTCCGGGTTTTACATTTTAGGCACATACTTTTCAAAGCTTTCAAAGAGTTTGCAACAGTTAACTGGTTAATACGTATCGCAGTCAATGAGTAAGTTCCCTGTGTTTTTTAATACTATGATCTTATTTCCAACGATTCTCAAAAACGTATTATAGCGTGTTGGTAATTAGCAGGTAAGTTTCACAAAGTAAAGCAAGAGATCGTGTTCGTACGTTGCGTTGTGGGGTAGAATCGCATGAAGTTACACCAGCATGTACAAGATCGTATGCTGAGTCCCACTGTTCCTAAACTGCCTAGCAATTTGGGTCACGTAATTCGTTTCGTAAATTAAAGAGTTATAGATTTAGAATTTTAAACATAGGGTTTTATATACGTATACGGGTTTGACAATGATAAAATCACAATAACAAAGATTCTAATACCAGCGTGTATTATTCTCGATGCGAATGAACGAACGCATTCTGCATTTGCATTCGCTGGAGCAGGTTGAAAATGGAAGGGAAATCGCGGGATATCGAAACCGATCGAATGGAATGAAATCGATCCCCGATTATAGGCAGATAATATCCGCTGGAAAGTGCAATGATCCGACGCTGGTACGCGTTAAAAGTAAATTGGCCTCGATTCGCTCTTACTTTCGTTCTGCCTCGAATCGAATCGCTGCATTTCGACTTTCTGAGAATCAAAATCGCCCACTTCCTCTTTGGATGCTTCCGCGAATCGACATTGCAATCTGTATTGGAAAAGCTCGTCTAGGTCACAAGCTCCAAGCGGTCCAAAGCGGATTTTGACGAAGCTCTAAAAGACTTCAGTGTTTGTTTTAGAGTTCAGATACTTTTTAATGTTAAGAAATTCGAGTGGTCTTGAGGTAGATATTTAGTTTAACACCGAATGTATTGGTAACACGTTGATATTATACTGCGATTAAAATTAATAGTGTAGCTATGTGTAGCTGCTAATTGTACAAATCATGATAATACTATCGAAGGGCTTATATAGCTATATAAGAATATAATGAGGAATGTAATTAAAAGGCTATTCTATTATTATTCTGTTGGAAGTAGTTTTTGAAATGTAGATATTGATAAATACAGTAACGTTAAAAACACTGGTTACTATTATTAAATAAATATGGTAATTATAGTAATACTAGTACATATATATATGTACACATTATTACATTTTTAATACACAATTTTGCAAATGCAAAAGCTATTTACAAAAAGATATTCATAACAAATAAAATATTAAAAAATTCATCTAAGGATTTCATAGAATATATACACACACTATACATTCTTAGTACATGATTTTGCACATGAAAAACCTATTTACAAAGATATTCATAATAAATAAAATATTAAAAAATTCATCTAAGGATTTCATAGAATACATGTATACACACGCACACACACTATTGCATTCTTAGTACACGATTTTGCACATAAAAAACCTATTTACAGAAAGATATTCATAATAAATAAAATATTAAAAAATTCATCTAAGGATTTCATAGAATACATGTATACACACGCACACACACTATTGCATTCTTAGTACACGATTTTGCACATAAAAAACCTATTTACAGAAAGATATTCATAATAAATAAAATATTAAAAAATTCATCTAAGGATTTCATAGAATACATGTATACACACACACACACTATTGTATTCTTAGTACACGATTTTGCACATAAAAAACCTATTTACAGAAAGATATTCATAATAAATAAAATATTAAAAAATTCATCTAAGGATTTCATAGAATACATGTATACACACACACACACTATTGTATTCTTAGTACACGATTTTGCACATAAAAAACCTATTTACAGAAAGATATTCATAATAAATAAAATATTAAAAAATTCATCTAAGGATTTCATAGAATACATGTATACACACACACACACTATTGTATTCTTAGTACACGATTTTGCACATAAAAAACCTATTTACAGAAAGATATTCATAATAAATAAAATATTAAAAAATTCATCTAAGGATTTCATAGAATACATGTATACACACACACACACACACTATTGTATTCTTAGTACACGATTTTGCACATAAAAAACCTATTTACAGAAAGATATTCATAATAAATAAAATATTAAAAAATTCATCTAAGGATTTCATAGAATACATGTATACACACACACACACACACTATTGTATTCTTAGTACACGATTTTGCACATAAAAAACCTATTTACAGAAAGATATTCATAATAAATAAAATATTAAAAAATTCATCTAAGGATTTCATAGAATACATGTATACACACACACACACACACTATTGTATTCTTAGTACACGATTTTGCACATAAAAAACCTATTTACAGAAAGATATTCATAATAAATAAAATATTAAAAAATTCATCTAAGGATTTCATAGAATACATGTATACACACGCACACACACTATTGCATTCTTAGTACACGATTTTGCACATAAAAAACCTATTTACAGAAAGATATTCATAATAAATAAAATATTAAAAAATTCATCTAAGGATTTCATAGAATACATGTATACACACGCACACTATTGTATTCTTAGTACACGATTTTGCAAATGCAAAAGCTATTTACAAAAAGATATTCGTAATAAATAAAATATTAAAAAGTTCATCTAAGGATTTCATAGAATAGTTGAATAAAAGAGAGTTGAATATACTGGAAAACTATAACTACATTAAAGTACGAAGTATTTCCTCCGTCGTTGACATCTAATTTGCTATTCCGTAATCCCGTAATTGCCTCGAACCGCGTACCTGGCATTTTTTCCTTCGAATGAAATTTACAGGGGAACAGCAATGGTGAACGTCGCAAGAAAAGGCAAAGAATGTAATCCATGTTACATGAAGTCATCGTACAGGAAACGTGCAGGATCTTGCGTGATCCCTTAGTTGTGTACGCAGAAACAAGTTCAGTTAACAGCTATTCCCGAGTATTAAAATCTAAAAAAATTCAGTTAGACATTCGATCTTCCTGTAGCTGTGCATTATGGAAATCTTGCCTTTGCTATCATAACCATTGTTTAAATTCATTAAATAAATAAAAAATAATGTATAAATTTAAATTTATATCCTAATATCTCTATACAAATGCAGTTCATATTCAGGTTTTGGCTATGTTTCCTGAAACTTTCTATGCAATTTGTCTCGTATTCTTCCCAATAAGATTTACATGGGTCAAGAACCTACGAAGGGTAACACGTAATTATAAAATAAAGACTAAATAAGCGGTTAAATAAACAAGAAATATAGATATAGGTATAATATTTATGCATATGAAATATGCAAAGTATGTTGGAAACATATTTGATATATGTTTAATATATAGAATATTATCTAGAATATTTAACAACTGGTACTTAACGATACTTTTCAATTACAATAATAAATAGGCATTTTGTTCAGATTTGCATTTATCAATTGATGACGTTTACATCTATTAAGATATATCTAATGTTTGCCTATTTTTTTAAATATTCGTTTATAGAAAAAATTTCCCATACATGTCTCTAGTTCGCCATACAATTTACGTTGCAAGTTATGATGCTATAAATTTAATCAAATAGAACTGTCCTGATTCGAAACAAAGCCGCTACATGTTACGTTTAACCGACCACTAAAAATCGCAAAAAATGTACGATTTCATATGGTCTGTATCATTTTATATATCTTGAACTAGATAAATGGATCAATTTGATGAAATAAATATATCACGTAATTACATGATGATATGGAAGTATGTGTTAGAACATAAATATGCAAGAATATATTTATTATGCGAGAAATGTAAGATAAGAAACATATTTTTACAAACTTTTAATCATGTAACAAGTTTCTATCTAGGTTTTATCTAAATTTCCTTGACTTGTATTTTATAAAAAATGCATTTTTGTATAAACATCCGCAGTGTAATTATAATAATTTATTAAATCACTGTAATTCTTACAATTAGGTATCACATACTTCACTTGTAGGTATCGGATTGCCATCTTGCACGAATACGATATTCTGATCGATTTATCGTTCCTTTGATAAGCCAGATTAGTTGTCACGTTTCTTATCAAACCAGTAGGTGTCGTAATATTTATGAATGGAGATGTATATCAACACGATAATTAATAAGTAACATTTTTTATATTTCGTTTGAGGTCTATTTTATAATCCAATATCAGCTAATCAGCAAAACCGTCTTTTCATTAAATTTATTGATGAAATATATTTGAAAGACATTTACATCCAAAATATTGATTTCAATAGTGTTGACTATCATACTACAAATATTAGGTACGCCGCTTATTCTTTTGCAACACATCATGAATTTGTTATTTAATTAAAACTTGTATGTTTGTGCCGAATAGATTGTTTCTATTTCGAATTATGTTATATCAAAATAAACACTGTTAATCACTAAATTGCACTTATCATATCTTTGCTCTGTAATCTTTACCTGTGAAGGTGTACGTTGAAGCTATTCAATTTTCTAAGTAACACGAGTTGCCCATGAAAATTTTTATTAATCTTAATCTAAAAATCGCACATTTGAATTCAGATAGTCGCATTAACAGGCTTTACTAACTTCTATTAACCGACATTACCATTCTAAACGAACGAGCCCGCAAAGTGTACGCAATCTACAAAGCAGGACTTTGAAATCCACTCGTACATTCGCGATTATCTGCCCGGTGAATTATTTTGTTATCTCATTCTGGTTGAAACGCGCACGCCGAAAGAAAAGGAACACCGTCGACCGGAAAATCCAGTTTCTGCGATGTTTCCTTTCCTTTTTTCTCTGTGAATCGCGATAACGCGTTATAAAATGCAACATCCAGTGGAGCGGAAAGAGGAAGCCAGGGTAGCCTTGTCTGACACAATAATTTGAATAAATAAATGACACAATAACACGAATCAAAACGTCCATCTTTGGTTGTAAAATCGACACGCGGCATCGAACGTGAAAGATTAACCCGCAATCGGTGTAGTTCGGATCGTTTGATCCTCCTTTTGGAAAGGTGCCTTTGCGAGAAAGGAAATCATTACTTTGAAATCCTGCCATTACTTATCTTTATCGACGTGCGCTGCCACGCTTTATTTGGTTTTAATTTAGGATGTACTCATCATGTCGTTCAGCTTGCAGTTACTTTCGTATTGAGTGTGATGAAATACGTAACGTAATTACAGAAGAGGGTGAATGCTCTCGAGACTAAAAGCGTAGGATGGAAATCTTCTCGCATAAAACTCTGTTTCTAAGAAACTAAGCTGTCGAACATACAGTGGCTTACAAAAATGTTTGAACACAATTCACGAATACATTGAAACTTTTTGAAATTTCGTTAGCACTGAAAGATTAAAAAAATTAATCTTTTCTAAATTATCGTTTTGAGAAGAAAAAAATATTTGTCTTTAAAGATTTTCATAAATTATGTTTATATTCCTTTCCTATGAACTGAAAATATTTCAAAGTTTTGAAATCTCACGCGTTTCTCCTTCCACATTATTTCGCGATCAAATATAGTATGATGTAGATAAAATCGTGAAACTTTACGTGGAACTAATTGCGTTGATCATATCCGTATTTCAGTTATTTATACATGTCATGAACATTTTTAAATTTACAAACAACGCAACCTTTATGATAATTTAAATATTCTTTTTTTAATAATAATGCGGTAGACTTCAGTCTTTAATTATATTATATAGTTATTATTGTTTCAATAAAATTATGATTTTTAATGCTGAATCGCACAATATCGAAATATATTCTCATTTTTCATCGAGTTCAAAGTATAACTTGTACTTCGTTATTCCATATTTCAGTACCTCATTATATTTTAAACATAATATTTTCAACCTTTTAACTTCATCATTTTACATTGAAATACACTAAATCGAATAACAAAAAGCGTACTGAATTTCACTTAACAGAGTAATAAAAGTCGGTGCATCCAATAAATGCATGTCTGTACGTCTTAATAGTTTCTACATTCTGCAAAGTTCACGCATCACCTACTATTCATCATGTTCGAGCAATTACTTCGTGCTTATACTCTACCTATCGAACCTTTCGATCGAACAATCTTCGATTTCAAAGAGCTACCTATATTCAGTCTAATTAAGCAATTAAATAGAAAATTCTATTACAATTTGACGAAAAAAGAAAATAAATAAATAGAGAATTATAAAGATACGAGACAAGCTGGGATAATTCAACCAATTCTTCCTCGAAGAATAGATCGATCGAGGATAATCGATAGGCACGTCACGGTCTCTACGTTTCTTCTTAACAATCTATTTATTTAACGAGCAGTGAGGTGAAAGTCTATGCACTCGTACAGTGATTTACGAAAGTACTGAAATATTTATCATAGATAATTTTGACTACGTTACATCTGCATATATTGTTGTACAAAAGTTTTGAAAATTAATGTTGCAATGTGATACTAAAATGATAAATGAAAAATATATGGGTATGTGAGTTGCAAGAAATTTATTGTTAACACACGTGTGGTAAACAAATTGTGCATAGCACGAGTACTTGTCTAAACGTAATATTTACATGTCGTCGCACTAAACAGTGAAGCTTATCAATAATATGAATAATTGACTGCACGAATATACACGGTGGTTGGTAACTGTTGGTACGAGCGAAAAGGGAGTGATTCTACGCGAAAAAATAAGTCGAAAATATAGAATAAAAATTTTTCGTTCGAGGCTTTGTTTTCGAGAAAATCGACTTTGAATTTTCCTCGGTACGCGTGCGGTACGTCACTACGGATCTCACTGTAGATCGTTGTCCCGATGGCAAAATAAAAAAAAAATTTTTATTCTATATTTTCGACTTTTTTCACGTAGAATCACCCCCTTTCCGCTTGTACCACCAGTTACTAACCACCCTGTATTAATGTGCCATTTGCCAAGTGCACGTTTACAATTGTATGTCTACATACGTTTCCAAATTGGCTCCAAATTTTACCAACACTGATATCATGACTGTAATCATTCATGTTTCAATGTTTTATTATAGTATTATAATATTCTATAATGTACATAATTGTCCAAATAACTATACGCGTTATTTCTTTCTTTTTTTTTTTTTTTTTGTAGTTGTAAACGAGTTAAGTGAAGAATTAACGTTTCATGAAATTTTAATGATGGATGATTTGGAATGGATACAATAAATTTACTAATTCTGTAGTTGTTTTGGTCAATGAATTTTGTTTAATATAGGTAGTAGTGCATTTTGAATAAATACATAAATATTCAAGAACAGGTTGGTGTTTCATTAGGAATTATAACATCAGTGTAAAAAGTATTTGTATAGTAATTGATTTCAGCAAAAATATTGTAGAACATCGTTTATTAATAAAAATATAACGGATTCAATATTGTACATATTCTTACAAGCCCATAAAATAATTTTCATAACAGAAAAACTGATATATCTATGTCCTCTGTGAAAGTATTAACAAATATTTAAAAAATGCCACAATTTATGTAATTATGCACGTAATAAATATTCGTACAGTAACAGTTTAATGGAAAAAGCTAATAAGGCT
Source organism: Bombus impatiens (assembly GCF_000188095.3). Taxonomy (NCBI): domain Eukaryota; kingdom Metazoa; phylum Arthropoda; class Insecta; order Hymenoptera; family Apidae; genus Bombus; species Bombus impatiens. Next base: position 112,893 of record NT_176665.1, on the reverse strand, counting down.
TACCTAACGTTTAGGGAAAGGAATCGCTAAATTTAATTATTTTATTGCTTAATGGGTTTTCCTTTCGATTTTATTATGGTTTAAAGCCGCCGTAGTATTGAATTTATTAAATTAATAAGTACTTCACCTGAAATATTTTTTCATTCTTCTAAAATAGCCTCTTTAAATTATTTCTTGATCCGAATTGGATGCAAGATAACGATCCAAAGCAATAATACTACTGATACGTAAGCGTTCAACTTGTTGGGAAACATTTAAAAACACCTTTGCAATCGTTGGACAAAAAACATTATTGAAAATATATGAGACCACCTGAAAGGAAAAATACCCATATTTCACCAAGAAATGATTTAGAGAGAGTTCATTTTAGAAGAATGGAAAAATATTTCGTGTATCCACTCATCAATTTGATAAATTCAATGCCAGTTTTTAGATATCTGCTAATATTTTCACAAAGAACATAGATATCTTATCCTTTGTTTTATGAAAATTATTGTGCAGACTCCTAAAAGTATATACATACTTATTTTGATTATTAAAATTTCGTTAATAAGCGATGTTCTACGACATGTTTGTTCGAATCAATTACTGTACGAATACTTTTTACATTGACTGTATTCCATTCGCTTCGTACGTTCGATTACAAGTGTAGTATTGCCTTTGATATCCGTCACAGGTCACTACGTCTAAAATAAAGGAAAAGCAAAACACAAGCAGGAACAATGTCTTCGTTCCAACTTTATATTCTTTCGTAGTGCGTTGGAGATGACGCGTGTTTTTGCTTAGTGGTCAATATTTTCAATCCGTTTAAGATCGTCAAAGCATACAAAACCAAGGGACAACAATTAGCAAATGCAGCATTAGCAGCTCCTGGTTCGGCTATGACAGCATTGGTCGAAGAACCGGATAGTATCGATAAAGTTCAATTCATGGAAAAATTACACGATGCGAGGAAGCTCGTTGGAAAAATTATGCATAGTCAGACTAAATGAAGAAATGCTTTCATCGTGGCAAGAATAAATAAAGAAACGAGAGGCTTGTTATTCTCGAGAATACAAAAGCAGAGGATTTTTTTATTTGGAAAAAGTTTATCTGAAAAAGTCGAGGAAGCCAAAGTAATGGATACAGTAGCCAACTCTATTGAAAAGCAATCTTCTTATAAAACTCAAGGATCAGTTTCGATATCCGGACAATCTTTAAACTCGAATAGCCTACTGGGAAAAAGGCCATTTCGCAACCAGTCAGGTTCATAGTAGGGATACCAATATCCAGCAGAGCAGGTCAAACGATTGCTCTTCCGGACGAAGCAGTCATTCGATAACAGGACACGATATCAGGTATAAAACAAAGCGACAGGCCAAATTAGGTTCAAACGAACGTAGGTTCCACCGCTGGTAGGTTGAAATATTTTTTAAATAATTGCAAGCAAATTACGCGAGATAAATTTATATTGAGTTGCGTTAGAGGATAGAAAATAGTCTTTCATAAAGAAGTGAAACAGACTCTAACTGCATCAGTGAAATTCGGTTCAGCGGAAGAAACTTAGCCAAGGTACTGATACATTACGTCTGAGAGCAATAAGGAACTGCAAACTAAACAAAAGACGATTCTTATCAAATTACTTCCTGGTCTGAAAGCCAGATATATTGCCAATTTGCCATTTAACAATAGCTGCTATTGCTTACCAATTTTACTGATACAGTCATGACGATCCTATCTCGTTACAGCGTACATGAAATTTCAAAATGTTTCGTATAACACACGTACCTAATACATACATTAAAGGTGTCTATGAGCATTCAAATACTTTCGCTACACCTGATGGAGACAAACGAGAAAAGTGTCATGAATTTGTATCGAGAGAAGTTAATGACCGTTCCTCCACCTGATACGGGCTTCCATTGCGCGGATTCTGTCGGCTGATCTTTTTAAATTTCAATCAAGAGGTTCGTCGACCGACTGCACGAGCCATTCACTCGTCACTGCCAGTGACAGCATTCATTTCTCGCGTGACGCGTTATCGATCGCGAATTTTAGATTGTTCTTGCGCTGGAAGTCTGCGGTTAGCACGCACAGTTTCTTTCGAAAGTAATTATTAAGACATTAAGCCTTGTTGCAGCATGCAAGGATAACTTTAAGAAAGTTTTCGTAAGGAACTTTATGATAATTGAAGAAATAATACGTATCGATGTACACATATATCAGCAGTTCTAAATTGATGATATGTGAAAGACAGTGGGCTAAATAATTTGTGCGATACACTATACAAATCATTTATTTTAAGATATTAAAACGAACAAAAATTGTATTATCGGAAAAATTATTTTGAATGTTAACGTACGTGGTCAGTTTAATTTTAAGTGATTATACTAGGAGCAATCTGGCGAGGTTGAAGATTGAACGTATTGGTCGTAAATTGCTACGCATTGTATATATTATATTTTATACTTCTTTTTGGTGGTACGTATTTATAAAAAGGTTGAACTCCTGTTAAATAGCATAAAAATGAGTATAGACGAAATTTCGGAACGAGTATAGAGTATAATTCTATTCATGTAATATCACGTAACTGATAATAGAAACTGTTTACTTGCTTTGATAAATCTGTGACAATTTTCCAATTTGAATATAACATTTCATTAAAGAGAATTTTAGATTTTTTAGAAAAGAGAAAATGATTTTAACGCAATTAATTAAATCATAAACAGGACGTAAGTATACTTCCGTTTCATGGATTTTTGAATTATCTAATTTTGATGCAACTTTCTATTAAAGAGAAAATATCTCTTTTCTTCCTCCCACACGATTATCTAGATTACCTAGATGTGTTCCTGAATAAAAATAGTATAACAATAAAAAAAGACTAAGTCCTTGTGCAATAATAAAATTTCTTTTCATTTTTCCAAGTATTCAATAACTTATTGAAACAATACACGATATAGGCAACTAAACTCAAATTTCTAATCTGTAGGATATCCGGTGTAGCTTGTATGATCTCGTAAAATCTTGTGCAACTCTAATCAACAAACGTTTCATAGGATCATTCACAAAGTTGCTTTCACCAAATTATGCTTGAATTGTGCCATATGCAAAACAGGATGTTTAATTAAATCCTAACTTCAAACACCACGTGATTCTGGACCGTAATTTGTACGCATATATCCTGATATATTAGATGATGTATCAGGTAAAGTATCATTTTAATTTGCAATATCAAACTCATTTTTAAAACCAATTTAATCTCATGATATAAAAATTAGAATAACAAAAATAGTATAATCACTTCGATGTATTTCAACTGAAATGCGATACTTTTCATGTGTTTTCGTGTATGTATAAGATCTAATATTATCTTTAAAAATGGTGAACAATTGTTTTCTTTAATTGTCGAGTTTAGTGTTTTGTAATTTTACAAAAATTTATAATAAGACAATTACTTTTCTATCGCGAAAACGCAACCAACTTTTGGAACAGGCTAATATTTAAAAAAGTAATAAAACAATATTCGATGCAACAGAATATTCGTCGCGAGTTACGTTTACGGGGTCATCCTGATCTTCTAGTGTACACAAATATTCCAGGAGTTTATTTAAATTCCGATCCGTTAAATTTGCATTGTACTGTTAAGTAAAGCAAGTGGCACATTAGCGATATTTAGATAAATTATCTTGTACTTCCTGTTATTCCAGGTTCCACTGTCACACAACATGACATACGGTGCGCTACAGCATATTCTCAACGTTGGCTTCCGTAATTTCTTTTACAATACGAGAAACGAAAGGAATTTGTCCCATTGTCGGTTTATCTATGCTATTAATCACACGATTAAATCCTCAGATTTAATCCAAATGTGCTTAAAAGCTAAACTTCTCTATTAATATCTCCGTGGAATTTTATCTCTGGCTCTTTTCTTTTGCTGTAAATCTAACCGATAAATCGGTTACTTTGATCTTAAAATTCTGCGCATAAATTTTTCAAAGTCAAAATATATGGACATTATGTCAGATTGAAAATGTTATGAAAATTATAATTATGGGTTGTTCAGGAAATTTGCAGAGGAAGTTAAGAATGATTTACGGACAATATATTTTCATACAATTACTATTTAAACGCATAACATACGCACTGACTGAGCAATATATCATAGATGACTTTTAATATTTATAATTTCATGAGCCTTGCTTGAAAAATTGTTCGCTTTTTTGGGGAATAAATAATAATTTTTATAGGCTTTTAAAGTATCCCGTTTCTCGCTGTCGTTTTTTTACTAAGCTTTGTAAATGTTACAATAAATAATAATGAGATTATGCTATATTCAATGAATGAAACAGAGATGAACAACTAAGAAGTAAGAATTTCTTCCTAAAGTTCATCATTTGTCACTAAAAGAGAGAAACCAGTTTTATTAGCGAATCTTGAATATTTCTGCTTAATTCTCTTTAGTAGTCAATTCGATGTAACATTTGTTCGAACATTTCATTATTTAATAGAAGTTCATGACAAAGACGCTACGATGTTTTCGAACAATCCCAAATATATTTCGAAATGTAGATGAATATATTTATCTAAGTATACAGGGTGGTTGGTAACTGGCGGTACAAGCGGAAAGGGGGTGATTCTACGCGAAAAAAGAAGTCGAAAATATAGAATAAAAATTTTTCGTTCGAAGCTTTGTTTTCGAGAAAATCGACTTTGAATTTTCGCTCGGTACGCGTGCACTTTATTACGTCTCGTTATAACGGATCTCACTCTAGATTGTTGTCTCGATTGACGTTACTTTTTTAATTTTTTAAATTTTTAAATTTTCAAATTTTTAAATTTTTAAATTTTTGAATTTTTAAATTTTTAAATTTTTAAATTTTTAAATTTTTAAATTTTTAAATTTTTAAATTTTTAAATTTTTAAATTTTTAAATTTTTAAATTTTTAAATTTTTAAATTTTTAAATTTTTAAATTTTTAAATTTTTAAATTTTTAAATTTTTAAATTTTTAAATTTTTAAATTTTTAAATTTTTAAATTTTTAAATTTTTAAATTTTTAAATTTTTAAATTTTTAAATTTTTAAATTTTTAAATTTTTAAATTTTGATTCTACATTAGAATAGAATCACCCCCTTTCCGCTTGTACCACCAGTTACCAACCATTCTGTATAAGTATGAAGGTTTATGTAAGCAACTTTGTAGTATAATATATTCAAATAATTTCAAGGCTATCCTCCGTTATTTAACTATAACAAAATGAAGTATAATAGAAAGTGCAAATTATACCTTGCAATACAGATTTTTGAAATAAAACGAAGAGTAGAATTGAAAGTGATCTTCTTTGTTCTATCGTACACTTAACGTTTATTCCTACAATTTAAATAACACGATTCGTTAAATCACATAATCACGTATATTTTCCTCGCTTTCTCAAACAGTTTATGTTCTTGGCATTTTGCGAACTAGCGTAAAATAGATTTTTTGACGAGATAATTATGGAAATATAATACAGTAACTGTTTTATTGCAATTTATACAGGCACACACTTTTAGATAATAGAAATGTAATTTTTCTTAGCAACATCAGTGAATCCTTCGCTATAATAATTTTAGCGTCAACATCTATTTAATACCTACTTTCAACATTTTAATACATTTCATCCAAATTTAATTGACTGTTCATTAAATATACCTGCAACGACTGACGAAAATACGTGAACATTTACTATAGAAAACTTCCATGTACAAGTTAATTAATGCACGATCGCTTGTATCTCGAGAACGAAAACAATTATTGAAATGAAACAAAAACAAAAGATAAAGTATAATATAATAAATAATACAATTACACTGCGCCATGAAAACGAATACAGATACCAAAATGAAGCAAGAGAAGAAAACAAATAAAAGTATAATTTATTGGCTACGAGCTGAACGTATCTAGTTTTCAATATAATCGTCGTTAACATTGATACATTTTTGACGCGTAACAAATTTTGTTCGTTCCGTCAGCGAAGAATTCTGCCGACCTATTTTTGATAAAAGATTTCACAGCTGCTTTGTCCCCATCGTCGGACTTCAAATAATCATCCTTGAATATCCTATTTAATTCAGGGAAGGAATGGAAATTCGATGAATTTCCGTATTTCGGTTTTTCGATCGGTTCAGAATCTTTGTCGAATTGGTAATAACCGAAAATAGCGTTCGCACAGTGCCGTATCTTCGCTGGAAATCCAACTGTCACGCGTATGTTTACTTCCTTTGTTTGTTCGTTCATCCTGTTATTTGTAGTTAGGAAACATGTCTTTTTATTATGTTTTATTATTGCCGTCGTAGGAAAAGAATCAACAGAGGATATTGGTTATATCTTATCTTAAAAGACAAGGAAAACACCAATTGAGTTTGTATCAAATTCCCATGTCTCAGCCAAGAAGAGATAAAACGAGATTTTTTAATTACTTTAAAACAGTTTTGATAATCTGTTAAAAAGAGTGGGAAAAGATTTAACAGAAGAGAACACAACTATGAGAATAAGCATCAGTTCCGACGAGAAATTGATGATATGTTTGAGGTAAGTAAGTTTTATTAAATTTTATAATTAGTTTTATAATTAACTTATTTTTTAAACAACATCTTTAGACAACATTAATGAATAATAACGAATAGCGGGACTTTTGATTGTCAACCGATTCGATCGTTGGAATCGCCAACAATGGCCGTGTATTATGTTGATGATTTAATTAATGCAGACTGTTATCTCTCTAAGGTTCCTATTCGTAAAATTCATTTGGTGGTCTGGAAGGATATCGCGTACCCTTAAACGGTTTTTTTCAACCTTGAGTACCGTGCAATCAGTTGCATCTATGTTCAAAGGATCACCCAATTTCGACTTATTGGGAACGTCGAGTCTCCCGAACGAAACTGATTGAACATAAAATGTAGTGAAAATTGAACTGATTAAACTTTATTATGTGGTGAAATTTACTGAACTGAGCGAACTTAGTGATGCGCTTTTAACTTCTAATCTCATTAGTGATTTCCATGAAAGCGTCTTACAAACAATCAAAAAACACTTCCCGGAACAAATCCACCACTTACTCAAAGCATACCTAGACAACAGAACCTTTATAGTAAAAATAAAGGATGTATATTCTGAAGTAAAAAACATCAAGACAAATAAAAAACATATTATACACATTATACACGGTCGACATACCAACATCTACCAACAGCAAAATACTGACATTTGCGGACGATACAGCTGTACTAGTCAGGCACACTAATCCAGAAACAGCAACCACATTACTACAAGAGCACATCACAAAGATAGAAATATGGTTACAAGATAAACAAATAAAAGCAAATCCCAGTAAATTTAACCATATTACATTTACGTTAAGGAAACGGAACTACCAAATATCCAATTAGATGGCACGCACAAAATATAAACAAGGCAAGTTAAATACCTAGGACTCCACTTAGACACACAACTTACATGGAAGCAACATACTAAATCAATTATAAATGAAATACGGATAAAAAGAAGACAAATGTACTGGTTAACTAGTCGAAGTTTTGAAATTAAAAATCTACAAAGCGATAACAAAACCACTATGGGGGACAGCAGCAATGAGCCACATAAATAAACTAGAGTCGTTACAATCAAAGATACTGAAAACAATAGTTAATGTCTCATGGTATGTCAGAAAGGAGGATATACGCAAAGACCAAACCATCCAAATCAGCTGACTGCTGAAGCGAGCAAAACTCTCATAGAAAGAAGACTAAAAAGAACTGACCTCGCTAAAGAAATAAAATAGTCAAACTCGAAGATGGTATCCCGCTGGGGATAGCCATCTACACGCTATTTAGCAATTATGTTAGATAAATTTACCGAATGTCCAACTGGACAAATTGTAAAGTGCAAATTAAAAAATAAAAAGAAAGAAACTAGTGATTTTTTGACTTCCGCCCTTAACTTGAGAAAACTAAAACTGTCTTTCTGCTCTCACCCGAGAAGAACCCATCCTCGAAGACTCTCGGTCTTCGAGGTTACTAATTGGCTTGCTCGCCTAAAAACAAGGATCAATCAGGAATCCATCCTTTCTGGAGCGTGAGTGAAGTGATTCCAGGAATCATCGAAGGTGGCCTCTCCGGTTACTGTGAAATAATTCCTCCGAGTCTCGATAATTGGCGCTAGTACTTGACACCAGTCGAGATCCTTCGGGATTCTTAATTTATGATCTTTCCATGCGTGAAGTATCTCTTTATATAATCGCCGGGAGACTTTAAACTAAACGCCACAGCGAACAGATCGCTAACAAAGTTAGTTTAGTAATACAACATGTAATTCATCTTTTAAATGTTTTTGATACTTTTTATATATTTTTATTTTTTGATGACCTGTGAGAGATGATCAATTTGAAATATTTTTTGATGACCTGTACGAGACATATACTTGTACTAAATATTTTGTAGCTTTTACGTAAATTATTAGTTTTCTCTTGTATTCATTATTGCACGATGTTCCTCGTAAAATTCAGAGCATTATATATTCTATACTCGGTATATTGTTAACATCAAGATCTGTATAGATTGTATGTAAAGTTTGAACTACATACCTTGATGGCTGAATATCGTGCATTCTACTTATTAAATAGATGATTGTTGAAAGAGTACATACTCGTATAATTTGTACACAGTGCATTACAGTTTGTCTAAAATTATATTCTCAAATAATTAGCAAAACAGTGGATGTTAGTTGAAGTAAAGGAAGAAAGTGCGGAAGGGATTATCTACTTTCTAGATAAGCATAATAGGTTAACAATTAACAAACGTTTCACAATGCAAGAAATCTTATTACTAGGAAATGTAAAAACTGTTTTCGAATGAACATTTTGTGGCTGAGATTTTACTTCGTTAATTTTCACATATGCGATAGGAACATTAGAAAATTATTATTGTGCTCCTTCTAATTTCTCTATGTATCCCAATTTTATATGAAATTTATAATACAAAATAAAATATATATATGTCGGAGATGTAGGGACATCGGGCCTTTCTTCTGGAATTTTGGAAAGATCCCCCATACTTTGGACTAAACTATTTATTATAGCTGTAATAAATAATAGAACTTAGAAGTAGTTGTTGTAATACGATCTGATTACGTTTGCCCGGAATTTGCGACAGTGGGCTTGGGCTCGAGGTGACACAACTGGTCGCCGAACGTAGCCACGGTCACGGGATGAACTTTTTTACTTAACAGAAGAAGTACCAATATTGAAGGACACACGCTGTATTAACTAACAAGCCCCGGGCAGGAGCAATGTCGGCTCTACGCGGGTCTGCCTAGTAAAGGCGCCTGGAATTTTGTCGATATCCCCGGTCAATATGCAATTGACAAATGCGATCGTATCAGTCTTTTATTCTTGCGATCACCTTGGAGAGTTTGCACGCATCGTCTTGTCAGTCAGTCAGATAGATACCGTGCGTCACAGCTAACGTCACTTTGTGTTTCAAAATATATTCTATTGTACAAAGAGTTTTCCCCGTTGACCGTGGATTCGTTATTGAACCTAAGAACGTTGTCTTTAACATCAAGAGTGTCTAATTACCACGTTTGATTGTCAAACTCTGTTAAATCAACATTTGTACATAAAACTGTAAATATAATCTCCATTGAACAACGACGATGGCTTGTCCTAATGAAGATACGTTACACGCCCCAAAGTCTAACGCCAACCCGACAAACCCGATATATAAAATAATAATATTATATAAAAGTGATGGAAAAATATTCGAACACTTGTAGACACCTGAACATCTTGAAATTTTATTAGTACTATGATGAGACTATCATGATGCTATTGGTAAGGTTTGAAACACAAAAGCTGCAAGCTATTTCGTCCAAGTACATATTTCGTAAAGATCATAAAAGTATTTAAAGACAATAAAATACATGCCTACTCAGTGGAAACATTATAAATATTTATTATATGTTTAAGATGGCTATTCATGCTGTACATTAATTATTTTTTAAATATACAGAGTGTCTACAAATTTCTATCATTTGGAATAACTACCAAACGGTAAATGGCACGAAGAAGTATTTTTCAAGCTTTATTTTTTAAATACAAAAATTCTCGTTAAAAATTTTCACGTTGCATTTTTTAAATGCAACACCATATTTTTGTTCCCGTATAATGAAAGAGCCAAAAAGGACGAATTTGATGCCCTATTTTCAAATGATCTTGAATTAATGCAACGTCGCAACAGAGAAGATGTCGAAACAGACAAGGACAAAGCTTTCTGTTTCTCTATTCTCTCAGCTTCCAGCGTATGTTCGAAATTTGCACGTCAGTTAAAACGCTGCAGTATTCTGTTTGGAAACGAAGAGCAACCATTTGTTTGGATACACTTATTGCAACGCGTGTGAAACCATTTGCTTGCGAGATCATCGGACCTAACACCTGTGGCCTGCTTTTCGTGAGGATACGCGAAAAGCATTGTTTACCAAACGGGACCAACAACTCTTGATGATAGGAAGAATCGAATTACTGATACATATGCAAGTTTAGTAGAACAAATGGTTGAAAAACTTGTTCGTTTCGACGATACTTTTCCTATTGCGACGTCGCATTGATTCAAGATCATTTGAAAGTAGCGTTTTGAATTCGTCTCTTTTACTCTGTTATGACATGCAAATTAAAATGTCCCATCCAAAAGATGCAAAACGACCTTCGACTAGTCTTGAAAATTTTTAACGAAAACTTTTTCATTCGCGTTATCACGATCTACGTAAAATACAATAAAAGGGACGTTCTTACATTTTTCCGTATCATCTACCGTTTACTCAAGGCTAAACTTAAAAATTTTACTGGCTCATTGGCCGTCGCTCCAACTTAAGCATTCAGAGCAAAATAATGTGGGATGGTGTGACGTCACTGAAAGACGTGGCTGATTATTTATAAATGTTGTTAAGATATGTTAATGTTGTCAAGGAATGTTGTGAGCGTTACCAAGGTTTGTTAAGGGAAAAATGAGCGTGGTAATTGCTGTCAGAGTTGAATTATTCGTGGTCGAGAGAAGTTCATCGTGTTGCTGTGACGAAGAATTAGTGGAAAGCGAATTCGTGAAACGCGTTACTATATTCGATCTTGCGAGAGTGTAATATTATGTTTATCATACTGTCTTTTCTGTTAATTTATAATATAACATTCCTACAATAATGCTATATAAAACCATACTAAAACCTGTTTGGACCTATGGGATCCAACTATGGGGAACTACAACTACAACGATTTCAATCAAAAACACTAAGATTCTTAATAGATGCACCTTGGTATGTCACCGACGAAACCGCGACCTCAAGATACCCAAGATAGTCAAAGAAGAAATATACAAGTTCAGAAGCGGATATAACACAAGAGACAACAACCACCACAACCCATTACTCACGCAACTACTTGACACGACGGACCAGATCCGCAGACTAAAAAGAAAATACCCTTTAGATCGAAGCATTAGATTCAACTAGAATCAACATAATATAAATGATTATAAACCAAGTTATCGTACCGCGGCAAATAAAGTTACTTAAAATTCTCAACGAGAATTGATTGTAAATAGTCTACCAAATAAAAAAAGATTCTATCTACCGTTTGGCAGTTATTTCCAACTGCAGACAATTGTGCACACGCTATATATTTGGTGTAAACATTTGGTAATTTCTGTGTACATTTTCACATTGGTCTCGATCAATAATCATGATAATCGCGTCTCATTAGAATACTAATGAAATTTCAGTGTTTTATATGGGACACAGAATGTATACGAAGATAGATCGATAAATAACGCTCACTCGCTACGCAATTCGACAACAAAAACAGATGCAATGGTACGGGTATACTCAGCTTGTAGCTTCATTACAAATTTCGATTACAAATACCGTTTACGGTGAAGTTGAATGTGGACGCGATGTCAACGAGATTCAAGCAATGTGCAATAATCGAGTTTTTAATGGCGAGAAACGTTATAACCATTACATTATAACACAATTACCGATTCGGTAATAAATAGCCGAAAGCAGCGTTCACGCGTTTCTGTATTTTCGCATCGTATGAATTAATGGATTCAGTATAGTTTGTAATAGCAGTTTCTGTAAAAGGTTATTCACACTATGGCGAATCATTCATTTGTCGAGCCAATTGTTCGTTCTGTGTAGTAGCGCATGACACGTACATTTCATATGCGGGCGCACAGTGAAATTAGATAATTAAATGAATTTACGTAAGCGAAGTTCAATTATAATTGTACGTAGCATCTCTTCCGAGAAATCAATCGCTAGTACCCTCCCTTACCAAAGTTGCCAATATGTTTAAAGCAAATTAGAAATCGCAAATTGCAATCTGCCATGCCATTTAAAATATTGTCGTTATTATTTGGACTTAGCTAGTTAACTGGGAAACTGAGAAGCTACATGCGATTATAATTGAACTTTACTTAGGTAAATTCGTTTAATTATCCAATTGTATTTGGCGCCCCTTCCTCGAGATCGATTGGCGGATGTTTAAGGCATCTAATGGCAACAAAAAGAATGTAAATTCAATTGTAACAAAAGGGGAAGAATTAATATTTATTATTATACTTAAACATATTAGAAGAAAAGTAGCGATTACACAAAAAGAAAGCTTTCTAATTTGTCATTCTAAAATTATCTCATACTGCGTAAACTAGATTTCCAAACTCGTATTTGCAAACATATCTGCGTCCTGTATTATCGATAAGGGATGGATTATGGTTTATGGTAGGACACGGGACGTAACAACATGGGGCAATTATTTAACAACGCGAAGGAACAATACGAGACAATTGATAATCGCAAAAAATAAGTGAATCGAGCGGAATTGCACTACAGCGCCATGAGGGTCACCGGTGACCTCAGTGAGATAAATTCATTAATGATGATTATACACCGTAACATATCTGTCGTAGGTAATATTTCAACATTATATGTATCGAATAATAAAAAATTCACCGTAGCGTCACGGCCAAACCTTGTAAAACTGGCATGGCATTCAACGAGTTAATCATAATTTTTCTAAGAATAAAGAATCATTGGAACCTTCTTGAGCTAAGGCGCCAAAGATAGCTTTAAGATTCCATGTCTACTAGCTATATTTTGCATTACGTGGTCTTATCTTGGATACTTTAGTGAATTTCCTTGTTTTGGCATCCTGTCGCACTCGTGATCTTAATATTAAAAGAGAGATTGCCAACCGCGGACTATTGACAGAACATTGAAGGCATTCAAAAAATGTTCAAATTGGAACAGCCAACGATCAGAGAGGAAATTAGAAGACACGCAGGAAAATATAAAGAAAGAATAGGAACACACCCAAAGCTGTGGAAACTATCAACACCTCAAACATGGATAGAAGACTGAAAAGGAAATACCCAGCAGACCTCACAAAGGACACAAACAAGAATCTAACAAACACGAAGATGGTATCCCATTGGGGGTAGCCACCCACATGATAATCTAACAGCTGAAAAATTCTACCAAATGTCCAAACTGAACAAATTGCGAATGTAAGCAACTAAATAAAAAAAAAAAAAAAAAATCAGAACCTCTAAACGGATCTACAGATTTTTCCTGACAAAGTTCCACCGTTTCCTGGAACTCCCATCATAATTCCTTCGGGGACATCTCTTAAGAAACTGTCGAGCAGAGCACTCTTCTGGCACCAACAAGCTCAATTTCAATGAAACCATATTTACCACTTATTATATGCATAAGATACGATTTATTCAATTCATGTCGTATAATAAGTTTTTACAAGATATATGTATACATTAAATATATTGTAATTTCTAATACATATTTTCAGATTCATTTCAGATTTTAGCAATATAATCGTAACAGTCGTCTTTCATTACAGTATTAATGAAATTTCAAAATATTTTATACGGCAGATACACAAAGTTTATAATAAGTGTTCAAATAGTTTCGCGAGCTAGTGTAATTAAATGCTCGCGTTTTCAGTAGTTTCGCTACTTTTATGTAAAAAAATATAAAAATGTAAATGTATGGGTGGTTGAAGCGACAAAGCGAGATCATAATATCGGTCAATAACTGTTAAAATATTTTTGTGCGAAATATATATATATATGTTTATATGTATTTGTGTTAAATATTTGTAAATTCTATATACATTATTAGATTGGTTGCAAACTTTACTGATGACCATAATAGTCATCTACGTCGGTTAAAACTAGATCATAGATATTTATGCAAATTTTTGCAAATTTCAATATTAAATTTTTGTAATTTACAGAATGGAATTTAAAAAATGTTGCATCTACTAAATATTATAAAGTCTATTATGCATCATATATTTTATATATCTTAGCATATTATATGCTTTTCGTGCATTTTTGTACTTCCATAAGCCCATGTATCAGTAAATGTCATCGCATTTATACATCGCAGTGTACATAAAAATAAGATTGTTTAAGCCGAAATTTTTAAGCAAAGGTTCACGACCAACCGACAGATACTCGATTTTCTGAACATCGTTTTTGTTTATATCGATCCGCTAATGACTTCTTAATGGAGTTTACAATAAAACCGTTACCATTAATCAACGACCGTCTAATTAAACGTCGATTTGGCGCTGCGATTAAGTCTGTGCTTTATTTTCAACTACTGATAACGAAGAAACTTTTGACGTTAATAATGATATAAAGAGATACGTGTATCCACGAGACGAGTAAATGTAGAAAGCGAGTAAATAAATTTAAGAATTGTTAAATATGAAAATTATCATTACACTGTGGATTTTATGCAACATTATGTACTGTGAATTAAAACCTCGACAGATATTTGTTTCGTCTACTTTCACTAGTATTAATATTTATTTATTTATCCTATTATGTCGCTTTAATACAGGGTGATCCATTTAATTTTTATTTTTTCTACACAACCACATACCTTCTTCTATCGCATCTTACAGCTGATGATAAAGTTTAGTTACGTATAGTGATAGGTATAATAATATGATCTCAAAGTGACCTTCATCTCGTGAGATTTATGCCCATCGAGATCGCAGGTTTTAGCAAACGTGGACGGCGGAATCAGAGAATATAAGGAAATATTTTCTACTGCAATGATATCGAAAAGATTTGATCGCGAAAGTAAGCTTACTTTCTCTTAAGTTATCGTTCTTCATTTTTTCTTGCTTCGACTAATTCATTACGAACGGTACATCGACACGCTGACAAATCGAAAGCGATTAGGTCTTCAGATCCTAACGAGTCATCTGTGCGATGGTAAACATGTTCATTTACATTTACCGACTCTCGCCTGTCGTTTCAGATTTCATGTTTAATTTTCGAAACTAAATGTCACTTCAAGCTACTACACACACATAACCGTATTTTATCATTAATTACTCGAGGCGATAGAAAAAATATATATGTAGTCGTGTGTTAAAATGGCCTTGTAAATTCTAAAAAAAAAAGAAAACACCTTGGAAGAAAGATATTTCCACAAGATGTTGGTCCCTTAATACTAGCCGAATTTCGTGTAAAATACTTTTCGCATTATCACGTTTAGCAGATTACTACACACATACGTTCATGCATACACACACACATACGTTTCCCCTTTTTCTCGTCGTACGAATTATGTGTCAATATTCTACATTAATATCGATATAGTACTTATATAAAATAATTAACATGCAGCAGTGGTAAATATTATGAGTATGCACAGATTGACATGTTCTATAGTTCAACGAAGATAAGCATTTCAGTGAAATCTGGAACTTAAAAGCAAAAGATATTTACAGTGGCTACAAGAAACATCGATACATCATTGTATTTGTTATAAGGCTACGAAATGTAATTCTATGAAAATGGAAGTTAGTCTGAAGTTTAGTCTGTGATTTAAAAGCGCATAAACAAACTTTTGAGTCTTAAATTTGTTGACTATCGTAGAACACATTTTGTATTAGCTTAACAACTACGTATAGGGGAACAAAATATTTTGTCACACAGTCGTTCGTGATACAGTTTGGACGAAATATCTTGCGATGCAATGTCGTTCGCATGATGCTTTGTACGAGATAGCTCGCGAAGCAATATCGCTCATGTGACGCTTTGCACGTGATATGTATGTTACATATTTTTTTCATTAGAAAAAGAGATCTCGCGCAACGATTCGCATAAAAATCAATTCGTAAGACACTGCATATTTGTGAATATAAAAGAGACTAAAAATGCTAAACGGAGAAAATGTTGTGTTTCTATGAGCAAATGATCTTATACCTTCGTCGTATGAAATAATTCGAAACACGGTATTATACATAATGGTACGTTACAGTTGTTACAAAAATAACTCGTTTGTTTACGTATATTATTCTCCCTACAAAGTACGCAGCGTTTTGTATGATAGCATTTCTTTGCCGTAGGAGGTATTTTCTTAGGGAAACATCCAAATTTAATGCAAAGCGGGAACTTCTTCGGAGATCCCTCTGTTTTCAGATGGAAATCTCCAGCTGGTATAAAATACTTCTCTAACAATCCAGAAATAATGTTTTCTTTTATCTCGCGAAAAGTTTTTTTATTTCCGTGATAAGAGTTCCATATTACGAGAGAATTAAATATCGTTATCTCGAGCAAATGTACAAAATACTGCTTGTACCATTTTATAGATTTATTTATGGACAAATGTTTCTGTAAAATTTGATGGATTTGATTTGCTCCACTCATGTATATATTACAATCTAGAACGACATTGGGTTTTTTTCGGTATTGTCCTGTAATCTGATCAATATTAGTAGACAACACCATGCAGGGAGTATGTACAGTGGTAAGAGTTGGTACTAGCTTCTTGTCTTTCCACAAACAAAAAGCCACTACTCCGTTATATCTGACTAGCATTTGTCCTTTCTCCAATCTATTTATATCTTTTGCAATTACCCCGTAATATGGCATTTCCTTTCGTTTTAGACGTACAATACCGCAAACGTTAGTTCCATTTTTATGTATTATTTCGTACAAGGCGGGAGACGAATGGTAATTATTGAGGAACAGAGTTCTTCCTTGTTGAAGCAAATGTTCGGTTAAATGTAACACAATGGAACCAGAGGCGCCAAGTGGTTCGGAATTCAGTTTACGTAGCAATTGCCTACTGTAAAGTTTCAAATTGTATACATAACCAGTTTCACATTCAGCCAAAATAAAGGTTTTTAGCCCAAATGTTGCTCGTTCGTTAGGAGCACACTCGTCAAATGGCAGCCTATTTTTCCATAGCATCAAGCTTTCATTTACGACGATATTTCTTCCTGGTCGATACGCGCTTTGAAAACGCGACAGTAACATGTCGATAACAGGTTGTATCTTACACGTTGCATCAATATTTTTTCTATTTATTTTGTCATTATCCTCATCGCTGAAATGTAAGAATCGCAGGATTCGTAGGAATTTGTCTCGTGACATAATTTTCCTTGTGAATTGAAAGTTGTACATGGGTTTGGTATTCCAATACATAGAGATCGTAGGTAAATGGACTATACTCATGTAAATAATAATAGCGATGGCACAATACATATCAGCAACGGTAATATTATAAGGAACCTTGGTAAAACCTTGTTTCTTTCTGTATTTGCTACTTTTGTTCACGATCATTTCAACGAGCTCCTGATTGAAAAAGTATTCGAAGACAGAAGTGGGGCAACTATTTCTTGACAAACCAGATGCCTCCTGCACTCCATTATTAAGATCTATGTAATATATAACGCGTGGTTCAAAATTTCTCGTAGCTGTTGGTATCTTCCACTGTCTTTCTCCGCCACTATTTAATTTTCCTGATAACCGAGCGTCATCGTCATTGCATTGCACATCGTCGTTACTACTGTCTTCGGTATCGCTAATAATACGGTTCTTATGATATCGTCGCACCATGTTCGCTACGCTTACGGAATGCCAAATGAAAACTATTGTTACGAGTTTAACGTAGAAACGACATACTATCGTGCAAAGCGGCCGATAAACGACTGACGAGTCTCCTCACGACGCGATACAGTTCGTACGACGCTACGGAAATATCCCGCGTGTTTGTATATTAGGACGAAAGTTGTAACTACAGAAAAATAGATTCACAGGATAACATCGTGCGAACAATATTGTGTCGCCATCCGTATCTGTTTCGTGGTTCCAAAACGGTTAACAGCATTTGAACCTGAGATATTTTGTTCAAAGCATCGCATGAATGACACTGTGTCGTGAGGTATTTCGTATAAGGCGTTGTACGAACGACACTGCGTTCTAAAATATTTCGTTTTCAAATAAGAAGGGATTAAAAACCTAAACATAACAAATGGAGTATTGAAACGACGAAAATAACAGAAACTGTTTACTTGGGGGTATGAATTCTGATGAATTTGCTTTGTCCTTGTTTATCCCGTCGATTTGAAATTGAAACGCAATTATCTAATTATTATTAACACCTTGTACAGAAATCATTGTACTTTTTAATAATATAAGAAATGAATTTTCAATAGGCAATTGTGAAGCATCGAGTATTTAGAATAAGAAAAAACTCGAAAGAATACGAGTCGTACTGAACTTTTGGGAGACTATTTGCATATTTGACCCTATAGACTAGCATACACGAGCAACTTGCACATACAAATAGAGAAATTCCACTTATTTCCTTGCATCCTGTTTTATGGATGAAAGGATAAAATGGCTGAACGTAATAATCCTTCCTTCGTACTAATTTGATGTGAGAATTGTATCGTTGAATAAAGATAAATACCTACAAATCGAAAAATTCTGCTTAAATGAATATGTATACATGCATTTATAGTCAAATTAATATTCATGAATTAAAATTATTTTCATATATTCGAAAACAAAAGGACATGTGCTTATACGTAACTATCTTGTATATCGCGTTGACTGGCACGCGTGTTTTCAAAGAAATCTCCGTCAGGCCACGCGTACAGTACCAAGCGTTTTCTGCTAGGTGCTCCCATCGATATTTTAGTAATGCGAGTCGCTCAAGCGGTGGTCTCAAGAATGATCTTTCGTTTCGCTTGTTCGCAACGTTAAAACCACTAGCTGTCGTTGAATATAACGAAGGAAAGTGTGGTATAGATTATTCCGACCAAATGGTTTCTTATGCCACCACGGTTAGAAAAGGAATCAAATGGTACAGAAAACTTGGCATTCGATTCCTTCTGGAAATTTCTGTTGTAAACGCTTTGACGGTTTACAAAATTGCAAGAAGAAAAAATATAAATATTTGAATATTTAAACGATTATTAGTTGGAAAATTATTAGGGTTGTCTGAGAATACAAAAAGTCCTTGTCTTCGACGGAGCCGGCATAATATCGCCGTTCGGAGAAATGATTCCGAAAGAAGCATTAGACGCGCGTGCAAACTATGTTATGCAAATAAAAGACGTGGAATGAACCGAACAAAGGCACGAAAGAATTTGAAGAAAACAACTTATTGTCCAAATTGTCCCGACCAACCTCACCTATGTATAGAATGCTTTAAAGTTTTACATTCTAAATAATTTTTTTAATAAATCATTTTCGTATTTTTATTTTATAACGATTCAACTATTATTACAATTAATTATTAATTATCAATTTATTATTATGGAATGTCTTTTCAAATACCTACGACGATCCTTCGCAAGTAGTCAAATAAGCGACACCCTAATATGTGTTACGTGGCCTGACCAGATACTTTGCACACACTCGAATACGGGTGTCGTAGCGGTCAACGTGATATAAGGAAAAAGTATACTTGTCTCTTTCATGAAATGCAGATATACACGATCACGTATAATTTGATGGTAAATAAATGTTTAAATAAATATTACAAAGGATAATAAGTCGATATAGTTTTTATACAAGTTTTTACTTATTGCAATATCGTGTACCAATAAGTATTCATATTTTATTTATTTAATATCTTTAATTTTCCCTTTACGTCAAAAGTTGTGTTGTCCTTTCTCAATTTTTCACGCAACTTGAATATTCCATCGTCCCAGAAATTTTCAGGTTTTTCGGCGAAAAACTTTTCAATATGTCGACCAAAGAGTTACAGTTTTTGCCATTAAGGGAATTTTGTAATGACTTAAATAGGTGAAAATCTGAGGGTGCAACGTCTGGTGAATACGGTGGACGTGCTAGCACATCCCAAACAAGCTTCAATATCTTTTGTCGAGCCGTCAAAGACGCGCGAACCCACGCATTGTCCTGATGAAACTCGAAGGACTTCCGATTCGCTAGTTCTGGACGTTTTTGTTCAATTGCTGTCTTTAATTCGTCTAATTGCGAGCAATATTTTTCCGAATTTATCGTCTGGTCGTCTGTCACCATAAACAGCGCATATATTGTTTGCTACTTGTGTAGCATTTTTGTCTTTTCGGTAAAAGAAAGTCATCAAATGCCTTATAATGCACTTTATTTCCTTTCATATTTAAGAGCATATGAAACTAACAAAAATTAATGTATTTTAACCAAACCCTTTTCTAAAAATGCATCAAATATCACCTTTTACAATATATACAAGTCTTTTTTTTTTCAATCATTCTGATATATTGAGACCTGTCTTAATGCCACCTACTGAAAATCTAATAACCTACTGAAAATGTAATATATAATTTAAATATATTTATAAAACAATCTTATAACTCCTGTATATATTGTGTATGATGGAGGCAGACATAATTCTGCTTCTTTTTCCCTTTTATAATTTATCAAGTGTCTGATAAAATCTCATATAAATAGTTCATAGAAATAATTCAGATCTAATTCCTATATCACAATATCGAATCTTGATTCTGTAAGTATGATAATATAACCATAGTGTTTGAAGAATAAGAAATCAAAATATATGACTATTTCAGCTTATTGAAACAGATTAATAATATGTAAAAATACAATTTTATAGTTTATATGTACATGTATATTTATATGTATGTAAGTACCATTGATCGTTTTAGATAATAAATGCTGTAAACATGCTGTAAAATAAACATAGGGATAAATAGAAGCCTTTCAAGTTTATGTTATATATAAATATCAAATCTGAAAGATCCTAAGAAGTGTATCAAAAAAAGGTATAGAATCCAAAAATGACCAAACATTACTTTATTTTATACGAATTTTATTAACAAACCTATTATATCATCTTTATACGCTGTAACATTAAATTTGAATAGAAGTTTATTTTAGGATAAGTTAAGTTAGTCATTTTGTTATATACGTATATAAATTAATGCAAAATATATAAAATAGAATTATATAAATATTTGTTCATATAAGTTGTGGAGTTTTCTGATTTTAATGCCATCCAATATCGATAAATGTTATATATATGTAGTATCGGGAAAAACCTGGGAAATTAAGATCTACTTGACCATGGATCATCCACGTCTGTGAAACATGTGCGTGCCGGGTATACCGGAGCCATGGTATAAGAGGTAGCCGTTAGTTAGTTGAAAAGTGAGTGTTGTCAGATTGCCAAGGAGTGTGATTATCGTTGTCAAGGAGGGTGGTTAGCGTGAAAAAGAGCGTTGGAAACGTCGTAACGAGAGTAGAGAGTGACGAATGGTGACTGCGTGCAT
This sequence comes from Bombus impatiens, assembly GCF_000188095.3. Taxonomy (NCBI): domain Eukaryota; kingdom Metazoa; phylum Arthropoda; class Insecta; order Hymenoptera; family Apidae; genus Bombus; species Bombus impatiens. The sequence continues at coordinate 91,260 of NT_176665.1, read as the reverse complement.
ATAGATTGACAGTGCATCCATATATATACATATATATATATTATATATTATATATCACATATTACATATATATATATGTCGCACCTACTTTTAGATTCTCTTGCTTGATCATCAAGTGACACTAAAATCAGAAAATCGACAAAAATGTCATAATCCACAATTATGCTTGTTTCATCTTAGGTTAAAAAACACAATGTATTGCGTTATCATATTCTTTGTGATATCCATATTATTACCAAGAAGTGAGGTAGTATATTCAGGTGGTATATTCAGGTACGAACTATAATAATTGTGCTCGAGAGAGATGTAACAGGCGCAACCATGCTGCATGTTATTCATAACGAACAGTGCATCGACATCTCGAACATCTACGTATCTTAATATGCAAATAACTGCACAGTTACAACAGACTTACGAACTAACATCATAATAAGGCCTCAGAACACTTAACTCGTCCTTTTACATTTTACAACTTGCAAGATTTCTACGTTGAAAAATACATTGTCAATTTGCCAATAAGTCACTTTCATATAGAAACTTATTACCTATATCCTAAATCTTATCATTTGTGTATTGCTATATTTATATTTATAAATTTGTTAATATTTTCTCTTATTATAGCATACTTATTATTTTTTTTGCATCGTAGTAATTATTATTACGCGTTTTCTTATTATCTGAATGATATAATTTTATTACAATTGTTAAGATAACCTGATCGCCTTAAGTCGTGAATACTGAATTTATTAAAAATTAATGAACCAAAGATAATTGTTCAGAGTCAATTAAGTAGACGGTAATTAACTGTAAGAAGCAAGTTCAATACATTGTACATTGTACATCGCAACATTTCTTTCCTTACAAAAAAAAGTTATTAATTCATGAATTTTATTGGTACTGTTTAGTATTTTCCTTCTCAGCTATAAAACAACAAATATGAGATCTATGCTTACTCAACGGATATATCTATATTCACATCCACTCGTTATTCTCAATCAATTACAGACATTCGATATTTTATTAAGTTTCGTTATCCATTAACAACTAATCAATAAAGAAAATTCGTTATTAATCGAAGAATTGGTATGTCATAAAGAGTATGTGTGTATAGCAGCATCGAGCAGATGTTCAAAATCGTTTTTATTTTCTTTTTTTTTTACCGAAAACGAAAGCATCAGTGAATCAGACTTTGCTTGATTTCCGAACACCAAATATATTTAAAACATTTTGATGCACGCGGTTGTATGAAATAGATACAATGACTCATAAAAGTATTTTACAACTACTATTGTTATGATAGAAAAGCCTAAAACCAATCTGAAAATATACATAAAACTTATTTACAAACATATATTTAATAAAGATTAGCACACAGCATTAATAATCTCCTCAGGTATGCCTACACTAAGTCCAAAAGTGATCCCAGTAAATATTTAGGCTTATTTTATACATATGGAAAATGGACTGTTTAAATACTTTCATGATTTGTACAAAATATCTACATGTGTTAGGTGTTTTGTAATATCTATTTTCAGATTTGCTAAAAAATTTACCGATATAACTATGACAATCGGATTTTGTTACAATACTAATGACATTTCAAAATGTTTCTTACTAGACATATAGTATATTCATAAACGGTGTCTTTTACAAGAATATGAATACTTTTATGAGCAACTGTATAAAAAGAACGCTGTTACTTGACCGCTATTTTGATCTTCTAGAACGTTTCTTGCACTTTCGTCGTACTTGAGTAGACGCAGTATCTTGACGTGCTTGAATAGGCGCACTAAAACAACACATGGTAACTTATGGAAAAAAAGATCCTGCTATTAATGTGTAGAGTAATTTTATAATTTGTACATACTTGAATTTATGAACATTAAAATAGAACGATGGTTCAGTATTAGGAGGATCAAAATTAAATCCTCTAGATTGGATTGAAGCACGGTCCTAAAAAGGAAATCATATATTAATCATAATAATGTTAATAAAACACAATCATTAACACAGTTGGTATCGCGAACCTCTAATATACTACAACACGATTTTGTAAATTTCTTTCTATACCACTGTAAAAGAGCTTTCAAAAATAGAAATACAGTAACTCTTACTAGTACCAGGTCATGTACGCAGTATTCGAGATATTACTCTTCTGTATATTTGTTTATAATAGTGTTTATGAATAAGCCATGATAATCGTATTTTATTATAGTAGCAATGGAATCTGAAAATATTACAGGGTGGTTGGTAACTGGTGGTACAAGCGGAAAGGGGGTGATTCTACGCGAAAAAAGAAGTCGAAAATATAGAATAAAAATTTTTCGTTTGAGGCTTTGTTTTCGAGAAAATCGACTTTGAATTTTCGCTCGGTACGCGTGCATTTTATTACGTCTCGTTATAACGGATCTCACTGTAGATCGTTGTCTCGATTGACGTTACTTTTTTAATTTTTTAAATTTTTAAATTTTTAAATTTTTAAATTTTCAAATTTTTAAATTTTTAAATTTTCAAATTTTTAAATTTTTAAATTTTCAAATTTTTAAATTTTTAAATTTTCAAATTTTTAAATTTTTAAATTTTCAAATTTTTAAATTTTTAAATTTTCAAATTTTTAAATTTTTAAATTTTCAAATTTTTAAATTTTTAAATTTTCAAATTTTTAAATTTTTAAATTTTCAAATTTTTAAATTTTTAAATTTTCAAATTTTTAAATTTTTAAATTTTCAAATTTTTAAATTTTTAAATTTTCAAATTTTTAAATTTTTAAATTTTCAAATTTTTAAATTTTTAAATTTTCAAATTTTTAAATTTTTAAATTTTCAAATTTTTAAATTTTTAAATTTTCAAATTTTTAAATTTTTAAATTTTCAAATTTTTAAATTTTTAAATTTTCAAATTTTTAAATTTTTAAATTTTCAAATTTTTAAATTTTTAAATTT
>NT_176665.1:33237-87590 GCF_000188095.3 Bombus impatiens | reverse complement strand
AAATTTTTAAATTTTTAAATTTTCAAATTTTTAAATTTTTAAATTTCCAAATTTTTAAATTTTTATTCTATATTAGAATAGAATAACCCCCTTTCCGCTTGTACCACCAGTTACCAACCAGCCTGTATAATATTGAGTTGTTCCAAAAGTTTCTTTCGTTTCATAAGGAAATAATATATGCACATTTTCCGTTTTATATTATCTTACTGAATTATGAATAAAACGAAAGAAACTTTCGGAACAACCTAATATATTATTAAAAGAATTCTACGAGTGTTCAATGTGTACAGAAGAGTATACGAGGGTGTACAGAATGTAATAGAATAAATCGATTATCGAATATGCTAGGAATTTTTTCAGTGACTTAATACTTTCAGTTTACTTACAGCTGTGCAATCTCTCGATGGCGAAGCAAAATTAAACGCGCTTATTAAAGGCATTGATGATGAAGTAGACAATTGTTGACTATATGTAACAGGTTGCGATGTAGAAAATGAACTTGCAGTTGTACATTGCGGAAGTGCCGGATTAGATGCGTTAAATCTATTATCGGAGTAACCAATTGATGCTCGATTCTGAGTCGATACATCAGGTATGACATTCGCAGGAAAATTGAATGGAGGTATTACAACTGGTTCAGTAGGATTGTCGTTAAGTAAATATGTTTGATGTACATGTACAAGACGCCTTGACTCGCTGGTAGGCATTGTAGAAGTAGTACCACCAGATACCATTGGTGTCGCTGGTAATGTGACAAATGAAGTTGATACTGCAGTTGGCATCCCGAGTGTTGTATTGCATGTTGTTTCTTGTTGGTTTCTTATTGTTGGATCGTAAACTGTAAGTTTATTTTCTGGTACTGCAGAAGTGGAAGGTTTACATGAAATTTCGCGACACAATTCACATTGTTCATTAGATAAATTAAAAGTAGTTGGTGCCAAAATTGATGATCTGGGTGTTGTAGGATTATGCAAAGTTTGTAATGCAGTAGGTACTTGGAATGTTGAACTTGATAATGTTGTTCTTATTGGATTCCAATACAAAGCCGTAGATCTACTCTCTGCGTTATCAGACACTGACTCTTTACTTTCTGATGTTGGAGAAGTAAGAAATTGACTCGTACTTCTGTTACCAAATTCATATTGTGTATTAGATAGATTAAAAGTAGTTGGTGCCAAAATTGATGATCTGGGTGTTGTAGGATTATACAAAGTTTGTAATGCAGCAGGTACTTGGAATGTTGGACTTGATAATGTTGTTCTTATTGGATTCCAACAGAAAGGCGGACAGAAAGTACTCCCTGCGTTATCGCACAATGACCTTTTACTTTCTGATGTTGGAGAAGTAAGAAATTGACTCGTACTTCTGTTACCAAATGCATATTGTGTATTAGATAAATTAAAAGTTGTTGGTGTCAAAAATGATAATGCGGATGTTGCAGGATTATGCAAAGTTTGTGATGCAGTAGGTAATTTGAATGTTGGACTTGATAATGTTCTTATTGGATTCCAACACAAAGCCGTAGATCTACTCTCTGCGTTATCACACACTGACTCTTTACTTTCTGATGTTGGAGAAGTAAGAAATTGACTCGTACTTCTGTTACCAAATGCATATTGTGTATTAGATAGATTAAAAGTAGTTGGTGTTAAGATTGATGATTTGGGAATTGCAAGTTCAAGGTTATTCCATTCATTGATGCATTTTTGGCATGTACGTGAAACTGGGTTGACTGTTTGTACAGTTTTTGCATATTTATTATCTGGCAATGTTAGACCTTCAAAAGCATTGGAAAGGAATGAATTTGCAAAAGGAGGATTTGGTACTGTACTAGAAGTCGCAGTCGCTGGAAATTCTGGCGTTGAGTCTTTCTTCAGATTTTCTGAATCTTGCTTTACATCTATTGATAAAACTTTATTTTCAGCTATGTTTGCTTTATTTGTTTCATTTCCTCCTTCAAGCATGTCGCATTCAAAGTTATTTTCAGATAATGTAGCATCAGTCTCCTCTTGAACTGTAGAGAAAATGTTTTATTATATGTTTTAAAAATTTCTTTTATTGACCACATTTCATATTACATTTTGATTTCACATATTTTTATGATGTCTTTCTTTTTTAATTGTCGTCGTAATATTATACAAATTCGGAGATTTTAAATTGCACAATATAGTAGGTCACGTTAATATTCGGATAGTCTAAACCAGGATTACTTTTTAGAAATTGGACCAGAGGACTTGAGTTTCTTGGAAAAGATAAAAGAATTAGATCACCAAATGTCATTTGTCACGACATTTTTATCTAAACCTGTAATGACTATTACGATCTTCTAACAATACGTTTCGTAGACTTATGTCGGTTATATACATGCTAAAATTTTCATCAAAATCAATTGATGCAGAAACAAGCAGTAGGCATCGAAAGATGTAAGAATCTTTAGATTTGTTACAGTTATAGCTCGAAAACATGTTTCGTGAAAAATTGCAGTTTCCGCCATTTTTAATTTGTAGTTCATACAAACATTGAACGACGAACAATTCAGTGAGCACACAAAGAGTTAATTAATCAGAATAGAACATATTTCACGCTACATTAAGTACGACAATTAGAAGCAGTTCAGCGAGCATTTAAAGGATTAATCAATTAGAATATAACACAACTTACATATCCAGATTTAACACACAGTTAAACAGAATACGCAAATCTATAGTTATCAGCTATTTGGAGACAACACATAAGAATACACGAGTCAATATGAATGAGTTAATTCGAGACGAAACACAAGATAATCGAATAAATAGCCAAGTAAAACAGTTTGATAATGGAATCTTGGAGTAGATTCGTTGGTTCAATGTTACGCTATTTTCTTTTACTATTTATGAACAAGGGAATTGTCAAAAAGATTGCAAAATGTATTATAACAAAACAGATCGTATTTTTTACGGATTGGCAGTTGTGACGGATTTGTAAATTTGTTTATCAATTGCAGTGACATCATGATGAATTGTGGAGATACACTCCGGCATAATACAAGCTCAGAATCGCGTAATGATAGAGAAACTTTTCATTTTTTTTTTTTTATACGAGATTTTAAGATCGTCATTTTCTGAAAATGGAATTCTATCGTATGTTCTTTTATATTTTCTCTAATCGATACGTTTATTTATTCTTTATAGAAGAATATTAAGGATCTTGGCCTTAAAATGCCTTCGTACTTACGTAACTTATTTTGAGATAGCAGTGACACGAGCATTAAGAATGTGTTTTCACACACGGAAAATAATTTAGTCAAGTAGTAGGTAAAGCTGAATTTACACTGTCCACTTTGAAGGATCACTACGGTTGAAACGAGGATGAAAAGCCGAATTTATGCTCTTTCACTTTGGGGGAACGCGAATGGAAACAGCGTTTATCCGTCGTATTCGTCCAAAGTGAAACATAAATTCGCCTAAAGCAACGTTTTCCGATGAATTGTCCGCTGTGATGATCCACAGTGAGACAGTGTAAATTTGAATTTACTTGCAACTTGACTAAACTACCAGCCGTGTTTGACTGAACGTTTATACAAAGTATCTATCGATAACTGCTGCTTAAAACAACTGCAAAACGACTGACAAAGGAAAATAATGTATAAGCATCTTTTGTGTGCTTTATTGTTACCGTTCAACATTAAACATTTTTCATTATATCATAGCAATCCTCCAATGTTACTTCGAGAATATCGGTTATTTAATTATTTAGTTAGAACTAAAAGTTCCTAAAATAATTTCAATGTTTCCCTTACTTTGTTACAAACACGTAGCTGACAAAGTTAGCTTATTGCAATTACGATGCAATCACTGGAAAATAAAGACTGTCCGTATATGTATGTCGGAGGTGAGGGGACATCGGGGACTTCCTTTTGGAATTTTCGGAAGATCCCCAATACTTTGGTCTAAACTATTTATTATAGCTGTACTTAAATAATAGAACTTAGAAGTAGTTGTTGCGATACGATCTGATTATGTTTGCCCGAGATTTGCGACAGTGGGCTTGGGCTCGAGGTGACACAACTGGTCGCCCAACGTAGCCACGGTCACGAGATGAACGTTTTTACCTAACAGAGAAGTGCCAATATTGTGAGACACACGTTGTATTAACAATTAAACCCCGGGCAGGAGCAACGTCAGCTCTACGCGAGTCTGCCTAGCAACGGCAGCTGGAATTTTGTTGGTATCCCCGGCCAATATGCAATTGACAAATGCGATCGTATCAGTCTTTTATTCTTGCGATCACCTTGGAGAATGCACATCGTCTTTACGTGCAATATTAACCCGAGCGTCACAACAAGCGTTACTTTACGCTTCAAAATATATTCTACGTTTAACAAAGAGTTGCCCCGTTGACCGTGGATTCGTTATTGAACCTAAGAACATTGTCACTGACATCTCGAGTGTTTAATCACCACGGTCATTTGTCAAACTTTGTAAAAATCAATATTTATACCAGTAAATATAATCTCTGTTGTACAACAACGATGGCTAGTCCGAATGAAGATTCGTTACACGCCCATAAACCTAACGCTAACCCGACATGTATATGACAAAAATCGTGGAAATAGAATAACAACGGATCGGTGTTCGTTTTTTCTCGGATCACTGATCTATCTCGACCCACCATTAACTTATTACGAACGTTTTACAGATTAAAACCACTAAAAAGTTTTAGGCTTCTTACCTGATTTTAGTAAGCATGGTTACGCTCGAATAACAGTAATCCTGTTTTCAACTGTGCATTTTTGCATCTGGATGAATATATACCGGAGCAATCACTTGATATAAGTTTACAGTTTGACAAGGTACATTTTTGATAACACCGTACTTATTATCAGTATTATACTGCAGTAATTATGGATTAACGAGGCAGCCATTCTACATGGCAACATAAACAGAAAATGTAGAATAAGGTTTGTTCATACGATATTTCGTTAAAGTTGACTTGAACTTTACTTAAAAGCTTAAAACTTGAGTTAAAACCTTTGCCACATATATACTCGAACTTGTCTGATTCCGAATTATTTCGGTCCGATTTCTGATGTGGGAATGAACAATCGATAAAAGGTTGTTCTACATCCCGAAATAAATCAGGAATTTATGAAATAAAATTTTTCACGCGGCGCTTCGTTTCCAAGAAAATCGAGTCGAAAAATGTATCCAGTATAACTGAACTTGCCTGATTCTAAACTAGGCAGAAGTGAATCAATAAGAAGTTATTCTGTATTTCAAAATAAATCGAAAATGTAGAATAAAATTATTTCATAGAACGTAGCGTTTCTGGGAAAATGAAATTTGAAAATTTATCGAGTAGACGTGCAGTAAGTCGATTCTTAGTTCAACGCATTAAACTCTATTTTCTTAAAAATGAAACTTTACATAGAAGAATCTTGTTTTACATCTTTGACTCATTTTCGCAAGTAGAGTAGTCTCCTGTCGGTTGTTTGTTTTCTCTTGAAAATAAGATAAATGGAAGAATGTTATTCTTTACTGCATACTTTTTACTTATTTTCGGAGATAGCATACCTCGTACCAAATATCCATATCTGTCCTTCAAATTTAATTTTCCGTATAATATCTCGTATAATTTCGTATAATATCAAATTTAATATCTATATATATATTGAGGTTTTCACGTACGAAAAATTAAATTTATATATATTCTATACAATATTCTATACAGTAACATTCGAAAGCGTTTTGCAGTAATATCTTCAATTGTAGTAGCGTACACATTCTTCCACTTAATTTCAATTTCTATTATGCTTTGCGAAAAGGCAGTAGTTCCTACACTCGATAAGAACATAAAATATCACAAATTTCACATTTTCAACATTAGCTGATAATTTAACAGGTAAAACCAATTTTAACGAGCGTTCGATCTAATCTTCAGATCACGTGTTTTTCTATAAATGCATCGAACCACTTGAAACAATGGTGGAAAGTTTTTACGATAAAATACAAATGTACATAATTATAATTACCTACATCGTCTAACAATATAATCACGAGCTATCCATTGCAATACGAACCAAATACACTTAACTTTCAGATCGTAGAAGCTTGATAAAATGTTTTACCCAATATATAATTCCTTACATAATTTCGATATGAGATTAGATACGTCTTGTTTGAAACAAAAATAACAAATAAAAAGATTGATTACTCCAAATAAATATATTTGAAAATAACGCTTGAAAAAGAAGTATTACTGCTAGACTTGCATTTAATATCGTGCAAATAATATATACAATCTCGCCATTACTAGTTTTCTTACACGTTCTCCAGGAAGTAGGTATTTAAACTAAATGCTGCGAGAAAGAATGCTTGTCTCGTGAACGATTTAAGTTTCGAAATCTGTGTAAATTATCGCGTAGCATATAAAATGAGGTATGTGAGATATTCATAAACTGATTTCAGGGAATTTAACACAAGGTTATACGTTAATGCTTGAAAAGGGGAAAGTTTTACTTCGAGTTGTACACCACATTAACATTTAGTTACATTATTTCATTATATACTTCGTTATATACTTCGCAATATATATCGCTAGATATATTTTACTTACAACATTATTGCAATGATTTTATTCTTTATAATCATTATTGCTATCTATTCATAAGTATTGGGACATTCGTGTGAAATTTGATGATTAATATGCATAACCAAGTAATATACCAGAATATGTAACATAAAATATGAATTATCAAGGAATGGATTAGTCGACCGAGATTCTGTATTCACATAAAATTATGGTTTAAAATACACAGCAGAAATTTATTAGACCTGCAATAACATAAGTAAATTAGTATAATAATTATGCCTCTCACAGTCTTCTAGTCTAAATCTAATATGCAGATTGCAAACTCCTTAGTTTCGAAAAATCTGCACAAAATCTAAATCTGTACTGTAAAATCGTTTACAAGGTGCATGAAATGAAATAAGAAGAAATGCAGTGATAATATGCTTACTATATAATAATAACATAGTAAGTAGCAAAATAATTAACAATACAATAATTAACGACAAACATAACAAGTATAGGCAATGAAGAAGATAAATTAATTTCATTATAGAAAATTGGTGAGATTATTATTATAAAATTGAATATGAATTCTTTATTTGGAATAAGATAATAATGTTCGAATGTTTTAATAATTTCTTAATGATTCTTCAAGGACACTTAAATTTTCATAAATGTGCTAATACTTATGAACGGAAGCTTATGATAGTGTATCATAGTAGTATTGAGTTTCAAAATTGGATATTTTATTTCTACAAAGATATTTAATGATTTATAATACATATACGTATATTATACATATATTACATATATTTATTGCTGTATTATATTATAGTGTTAGTCCTTTAGTTTTAGTACATATAATTATGCACATGTGTATTTCATTATTATTTGTTGATGTAACTATTGATACGAACAATACTCAAGTATATGTTTGCAGTTGATGAATTAATTATTACAGAATCAATCACGTGGAAAAATATTCATGATCTTTATTATTGAAAAAGGAAATGACGAAAGTAGAATTAGATATTGAAGACTGTATATGCAGCGATAGCATGCCAATAGATTTTATTGAACCCTTTCAAATATTTATCAGTTCCATTTTAACCAATTAATTGTACTCATCTCGTTCCGCGAGCGAGAGATACGGTCTGAAAGCGATTTTAAAAAATAATATGTATTGATGAAGTTGCAGGAATCCGTGAACTTACGCTACTGTTTAAGAAGATAAGAATTTAATTGAACAATTAATATAATTTACGTAACAGAATCTGATCTGAACGCTCTAGTTACTATCGTACTAGTTTAACCGTTGCCTTCGTTTCCAATAACCGTTTTGCAGTTAATACGGCGTTGACTATAAATATGAAACTAACGGAAACAAGTCTGATAAGATAGATTTTATATATTGTAGAGACACTTTTATTGATGCAATAATTATCAAAATATCTTGAATAATTTTAGGTGACTTCACGTTGAATTCTTATAGTATGTTAATTACTTTTATAATTTCATTTGTAATTTATTAATTATTACAATTGTTTTATAATTCACATCATTTACTTATTAATAATATTTATAATAGTATTGTATTTATAATAATCTATACAAAAGTATTGAAAATATTAGTTAATTAAACTAATATTATTCATTTCTTACAAAATATCGTGCATTTATCATCTGCTTAAAGAGGCTTATACCTTTAAATCTGTCAGCTTATTCCTCTTATCTACTATTTCATATTAAAATACTTTTTTTTATCAAAGAGTGATATAAAAGTCGGAATATCAACAGAGTTCCACTTATATCTTCTCACGCGTAATTAATCTGTAATTAGATGTAACTTAGTACTATGATTGATCGCTACATAATAATTAGACTTATAAAAATAAGATTATATATAAAGAGAATAAAATTAGTGTAATTGATTCAAAATCGTAATTTTATTTTTATACTTCCATGTATAATTTATTAATTATTATAATAATTTTATAATTTCGAATCATTTATCAATCGATAAGTAATCGCTGTACACCTAGCTTGTAGTATTATTGTATTTTTATGTTAAATAATGTATTATCTTGCAATGTGATATGATTATGTATTATAATGTAGTCACTGTAACCGTGAGGTGGATGAGTCATTTTTTATTCGTAATAATTAAATTGTGGACGTTTATGCACACTAATTTTACAAAAAAACGTATGACACATACGCATATAAAATATGCAGAAAAAATATGCACAATATGTCAGCAATATGTTCAATGTAAGGTAATATATCGAATATTATTTACGATACAATGTTTAATAATCGATATTTAACAATACTTCTACAATTATTTTGGTATGTATAGTTTGTGCGATAATAAATTATCAGCTCTTTATGTCAGCTTATAAGATGACAGCTGGATGCTGTTGAAAATATTGATGACACAATAAAATGTTAAGAAAATTAAAAATATTGTACTGTAGTATAAATATTATATGTAAAAATAAATACATATTTTTTACTACACATAACGGTGAATTCAACCACTATATTCACTCAAGGTCATTCAAAATCAATCCAGGTCACAGAAAATTTGGTGGTGTTCGTGGTCGATTTTACGAAGCCCATGAGGATTTTCTGTTGCTCAGTGCATATTTTTGTAAGTAATTAACTTCAAAATATTTCAACAATTATTAATTTTAGATCTTATCGTGCGTAATACTTTTTAACATACAATTTGAGGTTTTATCCGAATTCGAGAAAAAGCGTTAGGCGTGCCATTTAAAGAACAAACTATAACCGTCATATCTCAACAATGTCTATGCAACTTTTGTTCGAAACATTTTTCGCACAAAATAATTTCCAAGTTATTTGAAGCCACCGTGTTACGATACTCACCCTATATGTATAATATTATATATACCTGCTTATAATATATTGTTATATTTATTAAGTACGTTATTACTATTATTATTATTGCATATATACGCGTGACAGATACGATCGTTAACAATAATCAAACGATTAATCACTTCAATTGATATCTTTAATTAAATTGATTTTAATTAAATTCTTCCCGATAAATCGAGTCTTTAACTTTCGTCTGCATTCCCTGACGAAGAAGCACGATCTTCTAAAGATTTCGAAAGGCTGTTTTCACGCGAACAGTTACTTTCATTCCTTTAAAGATTTAAGACACGATCTATTTTAATTAAGGTACGATAGGTTTCACCGTTGGATTTACTTTCGGCGACGGGCACGCGATCGCAAATTAATTTGTTCGTTGGTTAATAGCAATCGCGGAAGCGATCCACGTTGCGAAAACTATCCTCCCTCCGGATATTTTTACTAACGCGAATCACGTTCGCGGTTGCAATTCGTCGGATAAGGAATGCGCTAATTACACTTGGTAGAAAGTCACGGTTAATCGAGTATGTCTATGACAGAATTCGCTTCAAAACCTATTCGACGTTGTGTTCTCTTTGGGGACGAAAAGTAACAGTCATTTTGAAAATTATTACGAAGAAAGATTTTGAGAAAAAGTTCATTTTAATGGGAATGGAAGATACTGAACTGTACATCTTAAAGGGATTTTCTACAAATTAAATGGTTAAAAGCTATTCATTTTTAAATGCTTTAGTTACAAATATCTAACCATTATAAATGATTGCAATTTTCAATAACTATCATCGACGATGGAAACTGCTTTTGACTAAGAATAATCACTGGCATTATCGGCGATAAAAACATTTTTGGATTATTGGTAAGCAAATGGTTGGCAAAGCTGATATACATCTAAGAACAGTTTATTTGTTATACGGGGTAGTTAGTAACTGGTGGTATAAGCGGAAAGGGGGTGATTCTAAAAAAAGAAGTTGAAAATATAGAATAAAAATTTTTTTTTAATTTTTTATTTTTTTTTTAATTTTTCCATCGAGACAACAATCTGCAGTGAGATCCGTTATAACGAGACGCGATAAAGTGCACGCGTACCGAGCGAAAATTCAAAGTCGATTTCCTCGAAAACAAAGCTTCAAACGAAAAATTTTGATTCTACATTTTCGACCTCTTTTTTCGCGTAGTATCACCCCCTTTCCGCTTGAACTACCAGTTACCAACCACCCTGTATATATGCAAAATGGAGACGATAGTCGTAGTACAACCGGGAAGGGGCATTCATTCTACACGAAAAAACAAGTCGAAACTCTAGAATAACATTTTTTCATATGACGCTTCGTTTCTGGGAAAATCGAATTTGAAAATTTGTCAAGCATACCTTAATTTGCCTATATTGTTTCTATATTTTTGACTTATTTTCGAATGGAATTTAAATCGCTGTCGATTATTTACTCTTATCCGGAATTAACCAAATTTAGGTATAATTGTCAAATCTTCAAAGTCAATTTTCTCGAAAACGAAGCCGCAGATACGAAATTGCTTTCTTATTTTTTCACGTAGAATCACCCCTGGCCGGTTGTACTGCGATTACTGCCCCACCTCGTATAATAAAATTTCTCAATATAAAATAGGATTTATATTAACTTTTATTCTTACAGTAGATTCAAATTGTCATATCTATAATTTTTGATACAATCTGTATTTTTAATACAGTACAATACAATAAAATTTTTATCCAAATCTTGACTCCCTAAAGTCGTCGAAATCCCTAAATGTCAAGCTTTAACAAACAATCTGAAACTTGGTAAACTAGATACAACATTTCTCAACTCGTTACGTATCTACGATCTCGTGATCCCAGGAAGAACAGTTTCCAAGCTCCAACGTCCTGTCTCTCGTAGCGTGAGGCTACAACCCCAACTGGTTAACTCTGCAATCTAATCTTTCTGGGCTGATTTGATTCGCTTGCCGAGCGGATTTCAAATCGTATCCGCCGATCGACTTGGTGACCAGGCACGTTTTACTTTTGCGACACGATGACTGCGTTTATTCGCAGCAAACGTACTACGTGCAATGTAAAAGCTTCAGCACGATACGAGAACGAAGAGAGGCTGTCCCGTTGAAAATGTTTCTGCGGTCGAGGCACACGAACCGACTCTCGACCTCACTCGCTTCTTCTCTGCCCCGTCCATGCTAAAACCAACGACTAGATCGCCTTGGCCGAACAGCAAAACAGCCTGATCTCATCTTGTAAATATGAACGTTCCTCCTCTTGTTGCCTCTCGAGAACAAGCACCAAATGCCGAAGATTTTATGGAAATGGCACGGCTGTTATTCCTTAGAGGGGGAGCAACGATCGCATAGGCACTATCGGTTTCCATTATACGACTCGATTCTATATTGTCGATCGCCTATTTGAGGGGGTTGAACGATAGACGGAAGTATCAGAGGTGGAAGGTTGAAGCTTAGGGAAATGGAGATCGTAACTACAGGTCGGTTAGAGGTATTACACCGTAATGTTCCGTTGTAGCGTACTGTTGCTCGTAAGTATAGTTGATAAGCATTGTTGATAAGTATAGTTCATAAACATTGGCAATCTGTGATGATATCATTGATAGTTGATAATGTGTCTAGACGACTGAGACGATTTGCGATAACATTACTTAGATTTATTCCAAATGTACAAATTAATAATAAATTGATAATTAGAAGCTATAATTAGAAGCCTAGTATAGTGACTACAAAAGCTATTGGTACCGTTATTCTCCAATGAAGCAGTCTTTGTAATTTTTGTAACCATATGAAAGTACTATTGATATGAAAATGATATGAAATGTAGTATATTTGGATCTAATTAATTAGCATGTAAATGCCATAATAAATAGAATGGTATGCCAATAGTTTCTGTAGCCACGTGTGCCTTTTTATGCAATCACCAAACTATAATAATGAATTATCTATTAAAAAGCAGCAACATTGTATTTTCCTATCTAGCGTGTATAATTTGCTACCTAAATATCGCTGATTTTACTAATAACATCGGAAGTCAAATTACATCTGTCTGGAAGATCTCTCTTTATCTAATTTATAATCAAAAAATTAAGAACTTAAAAAATTTATAGCTGAAGACTTTGTCAATATCTCTGTAAAATTTTACGATTACAAACACCAGTTTTATCGTTGCGTATTAACTTCCAAAAATTAATTCAATTCGATCATAGTGTACTATTATATGAAACTAAAGTGATCATAAACGTAGTTATAATAATTTATTCTTAATTTTATAAAATATACATCAAAAGTAAACAAGGCTAATGCACACTTTGATCGATTTGTATGAACAAGACACAAATGTTACTAAAACACATGGTAGAATAGAAAGATCCAGGACGACTTTATTCTCTGTTACAGTCATCCTTGAGTATTATAACTGCCTGTTATGCCTGCAGCTATCAAATATTATGGAGGAGTTATGTTACCTAAGGAATCCATTGTTTTTAGCTCGCTTGGTGATAAAACTATATGTACAGTAAATATGATGGAAATGGATGTGATAAATTGCTAGATAGATTATTGTGATTAACTCAAGCAATAATATTTAATATTATTTAACACTTAGACGAATCATGTATTTAACTTCAATACGACATTGATACAGTTTTAAATGAATAATTATTCCACAACAAGATCATTAAAGATCATTAATTCATACGTTTTAGTAACACTCGTGCATTGTCAAAACAAGTCAATTAATGTATCCAAATACATACGAGCTGCAGTGTACGTTAAATCCTACGAAAACATTACAATTTAGTTTAGACACGAGTTAGATTATTTAATTTCAGAGTATTTCATTTTAATTGATATTCTACACTTTATACGATGTATGTTATTAATAATAACATGCGCGTATTTTGTTATATAGCATACTTTAATGTCAAGATCGCTTATCATATATATGTGAATTTTTAACAAATTAAAAACAATAGAGGAGATTTGAGATAGAGGAAAATAGAAATGAGGAACACGAATGGAATAAAATTTAGAATATAGATAAACAAATATTACGGATGTAGGTGCAATGAAACAAATGAGCCTATCTGTACAATAAACTAAAATTTAACTTTTAAAAAGACTTTTAACAAATTAGGATTTAACCTAGCCGTTTAAAAAGTTGTTCATCCTTATAAGAAGTAACCAATTTTTGTTCTCTTTCCATCAATGACGTATGTATTATGTGCAAATTCTGTCAAACATTCTTAAATACAAAGTGTAAGAATTGTCAATATTAGCAGGCAAATTCAAATTACTTTTTACCGCAATTTCATTGAAGCTTTAGAACAAAGTATTTAATTCTTTGATTCGATATAAATTGATATATTTTTAGACATTTATAATTTCTATCTATTTGACATTCATTAAATTACGTGTTACACAAACTGTTGCCGTTTAATATTTTACGACAGTGCTTAAAGAATTCATAGCTAGAAAATAAACTATGCATTAAAGGACTGTGTAAAATAGTACGTAGCAATTGAAACGCTGCACAGAGATGTTTCCAAGATTTCACCGGGAAATTATTTGGTCGTTGACCCAATAGAAGTGAAATAGAAATACGTGTGTGTCATTGAACCTCCATGAAAGAATTATGTCATGTCTTTCTATACAGAAATAAATTCGATGATATCCCGATAAATTTATAAAGATATATAACCCTTCGTCCCTTTTGAAAGATTTATAATTAAATATTTAAAGATTTATAATAAAATTTACGCCAAGGGTATTTTAATCATATACATGTCAAACAGAATAAATTAACGACGCAACTATAAATACGGTTTCTTCAAAGATTCGAATTATCATATTATGCAAATTTTATTTCTTCATATCATGTCGTTGTGAGAAATTTATATGTTTCGTGTAAATGGATGTTTTCATTTTGAAGTTGCATTAGTTAACGCTGAGGAAATTTTTATAAATCTTCTGACGAGAAGAGTAAACAGATAGACAAATTTGAAACCAGAATAATTATTTGTAGAAAGAAGAATGTGTTTTTCAGTTAAATATGTGAGCACATACGTCAGAAAATTTTGTCCAGACGTGAATACAACGTAGAACCAAAGAAAATGAATACTGCTAAAAAACTAATACGTAATCCTCTCAGATGTTAAACCGCTAGCGTAATTTATTTTTTCTCTTCACTACTTTTAATTTAGTTTTTACCCTGTCCGTCAAATTTTATAAGATACTAATCATTTTTCATTCTAAATTTTCACAAATTCAATTTCCACATGTACATAGTATTATAATATTTATACGTATCTAATATTCGCGTATTATCTTTGTATATTATAATAAATATTTTTACGTTATCCCTTATACATGTATACACCTGCCAAATACTATAAAAAATACTACACTTTGAATGCTTCAAATATTTGTATATCGTCTCTTCAATTTTTACGTCTTTAAAATTGTGCGTTATTGATTATGACATTATTTTTATTCCTGTCATGGAAATTGTTAACTTTAGAGTCATCATTCCTACGGATCTGAATACATTTGTATGTGTACATTATTTTCCTTATAGTCTTCCCATTATCATATTACAATAGACGGATTCATTGGTTATAAGTTAGACATATACATACATTTTGCCTGTTTATTCTTTCCAACTTCAAATCTTAGTGCACAAATTGCAGATTTGTATCTGTAGAGTCAATGATTGACCGGATTTGAAAGTAGTGTATAAAAAATGAATGTTGCAGTTCTTCAGCAATGTCATATGATTCTTGCAATATGACGACCAGATGCGTAAGTAGATGTGTAGAAAAGAAGATGAAAATAGTATCATAAATGAAAACAAGTTATATATATACATTTACTTATTTATTATATATATAATATACAATAAAATATATCATCTATTATAATCATACTCCTGAAATTTCGAAAGAATCTTGTCGAACATCTCAGAGTTCTGTTAGCTGGATGGTAGTTCAACATTTTTGTGCAATTTTTTATTAAATCTATACTTTATGCTCTACAACGCTACACGCATATTGAATTTTACTACCTGCACATACCGTGTGTTGCAGAATTTTGCACCACAATATGGAAGTTAACTTAAATTATGTTTATATACATACTAAGATTAAGCACTTCCTCGCTCAAAATGTCATAAAATTAAATAACAGAACAATAGCTAGTTGACAGTATATACTTTAACGCTTCCAATCGAAAACGCTAAGATCCATTATAAATGCACCCTGGTATGTCACCAACGAATTAATACATCGCGATCTCAAGATACCAACAGTCAAAGAGGAAATAGCAAAATATAGCGACAGATATAGCAAAAGAGTCAGCAAACATCGAAACCCCCTAATTACTGGACTACTTGATACGTCGGACCAGATCCACAGGCTGAGGAGACACTACCCGCTAGACCTAAATGTTAGATTCAATTAGTTATTTAAATTAAATAATATTTACTTATTTATATCACTTACTTATAAATTATTCTTATCTATAATAAGTATTAACTTATAAATAATTAGCCATGTCACTGCGCCACGCCAGAAAAAATTACTGAAAATTCTCAATGCGAGAATTGATTGTAAATTTTAATAAATAAATAAAAAAAAAGTTGACAGTATAATCAATCCTTTTGGCACGTTTTTACATATTTACATATCTTCGATATTATTCTGTCTTTGGTATTAACATATGTTTGATGTCAATGTTAATATGTCCTTAACGTCTTCATATTCTCAATACAAAGTATAGTTTTATAATGAAAGGTCAATTTTATTGTTATGTATATATGCAATGTAAACGATTTTTAAAGTGACTAAAAGTGTGTCTTGTTACCTTTGTGTCTACGATACCTGTGTTTCATCATCGCATGCTTGGAGTCAGCGTGTTCTACATGTGAGTATTACTTCTTCATTATTTTTTTAGTATTAAATAACTTGTACGTTTGAGGAAAATTAGAAATAGTTTGTACGAACTATTTCGCAATTTTCGACATCAGTTTGATAAATAGAAGCATTATCGTTAAATATATAATAATTGAAGATCACAGGAATAATGGAAAAACGTGATACATACACCTTTTGTATTGCACATAAGAATGCACATATCTTATTAACCAGTCACACATTATGAAACCTGTTTTATTATCAAATTTGGTTATAGAGTTCTCTTGAAACTTATTCATATCACATTAATTTCTCAAGTTCAGATTATCATATAGTAGATATTAAATGCGTTGTTAGTTTTTTCATAAAACTTCATGAACTTATTATCTACTGCTAAAAGGCTCACTTTTTTGCATCGGTCAAGTTACTCCCCTCTTTGTAGCTATGCTACGTTAAAGTACATTCTCTTATTTACCGAATAACATAAAAGTCAGAGTAATCCTGTAATCCTCTGTTCCTGTAATCTTCAATTGTATGTTACATCAAGGCGATGTGAGATTTCTTGCGAATGTTAAACGCGTATATTCTTGAGAATATTAAATGCGTTGCCGAAGCATGAAAATAATTTTATAGAAAGCACAATTTCACAACCGAGGTAATATTATTACAAATTGCCAGTGCTAGTAAATTTTCTTACGAAAGGACAATAGGTTAATCGGTTATTCTATTCGATTTAAAATTGTAAGAGCTGTTCGTGTAAAAGTTTACAACGCACAACTTGTCAGTTGTCAATTCAGTAATATTATTAGCTAATAAATTATTGTGCAAGAAGCACTAGAAGCTTCGAACAATAGTGTAACTATAAAGATCATGTTCGTGAAAGCCTTGAAAATCTTGCTTAAATGACAGTAGAAAGTTTATTTGCAGTGTTAGAAACAAGGGACGCGATTCACACAAAACATCGTTTCAGAGTGCACATTTCGAATGCTACTGACACAACCGGCTATTCAGTTCCCATTATTTTGTTCTCGATTAACTTAGGTACTTGATACGAGCATTTGATATTGCAAACTTTATCCTCAAATATTCTTCAATACAGTAGACGCCTTCTTATCCGATCTCGCTTTAACCAATCGAATTTTCGTTGAAAACTCATCTCAACGAAATATAGCAGCTCAAAAAAGTATTCCAATTTCGAACACATATCATAGAAATTTTTTATATTACGTGTGTTATGTCAAATATTTTGAAATTTCATTAGTTCCACATTTGAAATCAATCTGGAAGTGTATGTAAAGCTTATGGCACAGTAATCGCAAATATGCATCAATTAAAAGAGTAATACAGCGTGAATAGCAGTCTTAAATTAATATGATTAATGGAAAAGATAGATTTACCAAATACTGTGCATTACTAATATAATGAATAATAATAACAAGTATTGTGACTATATAAAATTATAATCACCTTATACTCGCTTCATAATCTCTGTACATGTAATAAAATATGACGACGCGATTAGATTGACTTTCAAGTCAATATGCAATAACAAAGCTGACATTTAGATTCGTTAAACCTAATACAAGTGTTTCGTTAACTTGGCAGTCTTATATTCAGATTCTTTAGTTTCTGAAGTCAGATGAAGGAGCTTCCTCTCAACTGTTGCAAAGACTTCCACATTAATGCTAGTAACATTTCCTTGTATTTTTATAATTATTAATAAATGTGCTACAGAAATTGCAAACCGCACGAATAAATGAACGCAAAAAAAAACACATTCTTTCAAGAAGTACTCAAACCTCTGGTAATTCCTGTAAAATTCTTCTAGCGGAGTTCAACACCCACTGTGTTGCTTCCTACACGCGGATGGAAGCTGAAGGATGCGCCAACACGGTATGGATGACGGAAGAGAGAAGTCATCGATCTTCCGCCGTAAACACGGTCGAGGAGGCACGGTTCAAAAGAAACGTCCAAGATACTGGTACTTAGAATAGTTGCGAAAGAACGTTTATGCAATACCTTAAGGACTAGAGACGACATTCTTTCGCTTTATCGACCATAACAGAGCCGATCCTCGCTATCGAAGATTATACGTTCCGTGAATCGTACGAGCTGGCCATCGTTGACGTAATTTAAACACCGTATCAAGGACCTTAAAAGTATTATAGTTGCTGTCGAACGAGTATCTAGTATCGAGATAACGAACCATTATTTTCCTATAGCACGTCATCATACGCCGTTTTATCGCATTTTCGACAATAGGTTCGATCGCGCGATGTAACACGATTTTGGTACCGTTTATCGTCCCACATGTCAAATGAATTTTACTTTTACGGTGCATGATTTTCGGTATCAAGACTCCGATGAATTTTAACCTATCAACTAGGGTCATCCTTTGATCGAAAACTTCTATAACCGATCAGAGTTAACGACAGAACCACCACAGCGTAGGCGAAATAACTAATTCGAAATTTTTTATAGAAATTTCATAGATTTACAATGGCACACTATTAGAGATTTGAATAATTTTTTGTTAAATATACGAATGAGGATTTATTTTTCTCCTGGTACCGTGTATCTTTTCATGTAATTTTTCATTTTGGTTTCTGTGGTGTAAATTTTATATCTTCCTCGTCGGTAGTCCTAGTGCGTTAATCGAAGATAAATCAATTTCGGTTAGGAACCTGTTAGCCGATAGAATATAAAATATTTTCTTAAAAAACCGCACTAAATACTTTATAATTCGATTAATTTCAATTGTATCCACTTACGACACGAAGAATGGTGAATATTTTTGAAACATAAATAAATGAAAGTGAAAGAATTGATACCGAAGAGTCTCGCAGATTTTAAATAAAAGAATTCCGAAGTAAGTCTAGAAAGTGGTGCTTGAAACTGAAATACTTTCTTAATAAATATCATTACTAAGTAATGTAAAAGATTACGCTAAATCCATGTAAACCGATAATAATACATTAAATCGATTTGCCATTAATTTTTAATTGCGTAAGCATAGAAATCTCTGGTTAAAGGTCAACTACTTGCTTAATAGGATAAAAGTTAATTCATAAATCGTGCGATATTTAAGAGCAGAACAATGCAAAGAAACTATAAGACAATTAAAAAAAATACTTTCTTATAATGCGTACACAATTGTCACGCACAGGTAACTAGAAGACCGTGTAGAAGAATAATAGCTGTGAAAGGTTACATGCAAATCGAAAGCAATGTGCGTTCCGCGAAGGTGTAAGCATTTATACAGTAGATAGCTGTAGATAATAACATCAAAAGCTTCGATAAATAAAAAAAATATCATGTGCGATTTTTCGCAAAACGCAATTTGTTATTATAATGCGATATAATATAATATGATATAATAATTTTTGTAACCTCTATATATATTTTTAGATTCGTTACAAATTTGAGCAGTGTAGTTATGATAGTTGTGTTTCATTACAACACTGATGAAACTTCAAAATGTTAACGTATAGCAAATAGAATATATCGATAAAAATTTCTGTAAGTGCAGAGAGTGGCTTCCACGAGTCACAGTACGTGTACGGTTTTGTCGATATACTTTAACAATTCACGAATATAAAATATACAGATCAATGACAAACTAATAATCAAAAGCCATATTTATTATATTCTTGTGGAATCAATAGATTTTTTAATTATGTACCATGTTTGACGAGATAAATATGTCACATAAATACGTGATACGTTTTGCATATGTCCTTATACATAAATATGCAAAATATGCATCATACAAAGAATAGTGAAATAAAACAATATATTTTTACAGTCTCCTAATCATTCTAACAAACTTCTATCTTTATATAAATTTCGTCCGTCCATTTGCATTCTATAAAAAAGCACATTTGCATGAACGTCAGCAGTGTCATAACATGCATAACGTACATATCTATAAAAATGTTCTATGGTAAGTGTTGGAAAACTTTCATGAGCCACTGTGTACAGGTAGTACTTGACGTAACTGGCAAGCGAAACATACATAGTGGACAAAGGAGAGAAAGAAAAAGGAAAAGAAAAAAAGAAAGAAAGAAAGAAGTCTTATAATGCAAAGTGTAACAGCAGGTAGAACCGCAGAAAAATTCGACCCGATAACCGCAGGAATATCAATGAACCGGTCGCATTCTCCGATTACAAATAGTTGTTATTGCGACACACGGTAGACAGAACGTAATTTGGGTTGCTCGTTCGCGATGTGACTGTTAAAACAAACGAGCAACCGGCCCGTGGCTGTTCGCTTCGAGAACATCAGAGCTCGCAATGGATGGTAGCCATTAGTGTCTGGTGCACGCCCGAAAATTGCTAGCGCTAACTTTATCACCGTGGTCAGTGAAACTGTTGATTATTGTCGGTTACGGTTTAAACGGTATTGGACCATGCTGTAACAGATCATTGGAACGCATCGATTGCCCGGCTAAGTTTCACGTGATTGCTTTTTTCGCGCACCGAGTGTGTCGATGGCTGCGATTAAACACCAAATTTCGAATAATTTCATACTGGCCAAGGCAGATAGAAAATTGTTAACCTATTAACTAGGTGATTTCTTAACCAGAAACGTCTAAAATGAATGAATTAAAAATTTATAAAAAGAATTAACCTTACTTAGATTGATTATAGTCCTTGCAAATATATGTATGTAAGTATTATATATATAGGGACATCGGGCCTTTCTTTTGGAATTTTCGGAAGATCCCCAATACTTAAGTCTAAACTATTTATTATAGCTGTACTTGAATAATAGAACTTAGAAGTAGTTGTTGCGATACGATCTGATTATGTTTGCTGAGATTTGCGACAGTGGGCTTGGGCTCGAGGTGACACAACTGGTCGCTGAACGTAGCCACGGGATGAACTTTTTTACTTAACAGAAGAAGTACCAATATTGAAGGACACACGCTGTATTGACTAACAATCCCCGGGCAATGACGGCTCTACGCGGGTCTGCCTAGTAGCCCCGGGCGGGAGCAATGTCGGCTCTACGCGGGTCTGCCTAGTAACGGCGCCTGGAATTTTGTCGATATCCCCGGTCAATATGCAATTGACAAATGCGATCGTATCAGTCCTTTATTCTTGCGATCACCTTGGAGAGTTCACACGCATCGTCTTGTCAGTCAGTCAGAAAGATACTGAGCGTCACAGCTAACGTCACTTTATGTTTCAAAATATATTCAATTGTACAAAGAGTTTTCCCCGTTGACCGTGGATTCGTTATCGAACCTAAGAACGTTGTCTTTAACATCAAGAGTATCTAATTACCACGTTTGATTGTCAAACTCTGTTAAATCAACATTTGTACATATAATTGTAAATATAATCTCCATTGAACAACGATGATGGCTTGTCCTAATGAAGATACGCTACGCGCCCCTAAGATTAACGCCAACCCGACAAACCCGATATATAAAATAATAATATTATATAAAAGTGATGGAAAAATATTCGAACACTTGTAGACACCTGAACATCTTGAAATTTTATTAGTACTATGATGAGACTATCATGATGCTATTGGTAAGGTTTGAAACAAATCGGGAAATGTACACAGATGCTGCAAGCTATTTCGTCCAAGTACATATTTCGTAAAAATCATAAAAGTATTTAAAAATATTTTAAAATATAATAAAAAGTATTTAAATACTACTAAAAGTATTTAAATACTATAAAAAAGTATATAAATATAAATAAAAGTATTTAAAAGTATTTAAAGACAATAAAATACATGCCTACTCAGTGGAAACATAAATATTTACCCGACAAACCCGACACATACATATGTACATGGATCATTCCACAAGTATCGTCGTATTTTTAAAAAGTCAAAATTTAATGACATTCACTGACCAGTATATCCCATTTGTTGTTTTCCTGGAATATGTCCTACCACTGAGGTAATTTTGAAATTCCTGTCTTATAAATATAAATAATGGAAAATATTTCTTTATTAATTAGAAGTTTTTCTGTAAATGAAATCTGTTAGCGTAGCGCTTGAAAATAATGAAGATTTGTGAAGTCTGAAAGACACAATTAATTGCGTGATAATTGTCGATTATACTATTGTGTAATGTTTTTACCGTGTACAACTGAGCATGCCATGAATCAGAATTCATTTCTAATTCATTAGAATTAATCATTACTACTCATAGTGGCATTCATTCTTTTAATTACTAACTCTAGGTTTCTGCAGTTACCATTTTATTTTACTTTATACCTAAATAAAACAATTTTTATGTTCAAAATATTGATACACATATCCAATCCTCAATTGAAAATGATATTCATATAATATTTAGCTATTAACCGGTGTATACAGCAGTACAATGCAGAATATACTAAATTTCATTTTTATAAAAAATTAAAATTGTTCTATAACTTTTAATAAAATTTATATTTAATGCACTAAAATATTGTTTTAGACGAGACAATTTACTTTCGCAATTTTAAATATACACAAATTCATGTCGTTTCGTGTAAAGGAAAGATCAAACTTTGACTAACAAAACTATAATTATTTATGTTCCGGACAAAACTTATAATTTGATAGCAAAGGAAGACTATTTTTTAGAGCTGTATAAACCTGCAAGACAAGTTTGAATATCTAATCCTAAATAAAAAAAAAAAAAGAATTTAGTATATCAATAGTAACTTTCCTTCTAAAGGCTTTTAATTTCCCTCGTGCTCAATAGCCGTAGACGTATAATAAATTCGATATTTCCGAAAGCTAATTAAGTAATACTTCGTAATAACAACTCGTTATCCAAATGACGTGGCGGAAATCCCGCGGTCTTGCGGAAAAAGCGAATATCTCATATATAATATGCGGTAGTGATATGGAGATGTCATAACATCGGTTAGTGGTCAAAGTTTACAACTTCCGATTGCAACAATTAATATCTAGACCCTCGTCCAGAATCAGCTCTTCGTTTGTAGTGAGATTTCTAAAAAGATCGTATCCTTGTAAAAGGGAACAGTTGTAACTTACTTCTAATCTATATTCTGAAAACTCCAATTTTATGACTCATTGTTGAACAGGTAACAATGATAGGAACTGATTTCAAAAAACTGACGTAAGTGTCCGTATGTGTGTGGAATGCGTACGACCTCAGCTATGGTTAGATCAATTGAATGGAAATCTAGAATAAAGGTCTATTTAGAATTTTGGTGAAGTTACCGCGTTATACTGTTTCATAAGTTCCAAACACGTAACGTGCTTCTTTTATTCAACATTACATCGGCTTCTGACGAAATATCTGCAATCTGTGTTCTGAAATGATCTACTAATTCAAGTTTGATCAAAATGCGCTATACAGCATTCGAGGTTTTATTCCAGGTTTTCATCTAATCGGTGACTTTACTTAATGCTTTTATCGAAGGTTGCAAATTTTAACCACTGTCCAACTTTACGATAATATTTCCACCTATTATACGTTCAGGTATTAGACCATCGTCACCAAGAAAGGGTGCGACTAGAGCGCAAGTGTCGCCGCGATACTCAAAATGCCGTTGTTTGGAAAATTAGCAGTGTACACGGCAGCCAATCAATGCGCATCCTGTACAAACCAAGTTCAGATGGACTCGAACGAAATCAGAGTTAAACCTATACTCGAACAGTTCGGTACAATCAAACACTTATACACACATACTTACATTGGAACACATAAACGCTTGTAACCTTAGTAGCTCATAGTATACAGTGATAGTAACACTAGGTTTACGGGAGACGTCATTTTGACGTATTTCGAATTTCATGCGGAAAATTACACGAGCCGTTTACATTTTTCTTTTATCCATCTAACAAGATAAATGTATATCGAAATTCATTTATTTTCAAAGCTTTCTAGTTGTTACGTCGTACCCTCAATAGTCTTAAGGACCTATCATAGATCTCAGGAATTTTCTAGCTAAAGTCCTTCAGACCGAACAAACATCTCTTTACTCGATCGGTTCTAAAGCTTATTGTTTACTACGGGAAGGCATGGGAAAGTTGGTTTTTCTCACGTATGATACTTCACACTAGCAACTTTCTATCGAGGGCGGCTAAGACGCTTCCTAGTCCAACAATCTTCTTTTATCCAATCAGAAGCAATGTCTACTGCCCTCACTTTCCTAACCAAAATTGTCATCAACAAATCCAATGATCCCTTGCGTTAGACACACCCATCACTAGCTTTCCTCCGACACAGCATCGTCACTTTACCTTACTTATTCTTCATCGTTAGAATAGTCAACGTGTATTGCCGGGTTTCTACCCTTAAATCAATCACTTACTTAACTTATACATACGCTTCAGTGTAATTATCTTCTTTACAAAGTTGTTGGAATAAACATTAATTTATACCTGCTAATTCGGTGTAAACTCAATTGAACCACCCCTATTATCGTAACAAAAATCAAGGGATCGATGAGTTCGTGGCGTCGATTATCTAATCGTAACGGGAATTTACGACTCCCGTTGACGTGCTTTCTCACGATCGCGTCTCTCCGCAAATGGTCGAATAAACACTAGTTTTGAAGCTTTCTATGTGGTATACCTATATCTATACGTGTCCATTTGACGCATTCGAAATGTCCGTAAACCTAGTGTTAAAATTGTTATATTTTAAAATCAAGCAAACGATCATCTCCAATCAATTTCCTTAATACAACAGTTCTCGGGGAAATAAAGAATATCTAGTTTTTCAAGTTGGAAGTAGATGAACGATCGAAGACAAATACGGCAATCCAATTTACACGTTTTGCATCGTTTTGATAAAAAGTTACCCGAAATATCTCCTCCACAATGTCGCACGAGGAATATTGTCCCGACCATTTTTTAAATATTTCAGCCATAGAGACGAAAGAGTTAAGTAAATAAATTTAAAGAAAAAAAGTTGTACAACAATCTGTGTAAGTACCTACCTTATAGGTACTATATCTTAACCCTTTAACCTACAACTACGGGCATAGCCCCTGGTAGATGATCGAACAAAAAGCAAATTCTCGAACGTAAATCGTAGGTTAAGGGGTTAAAGGGAAAGCTTCTTATCCTTGAAATTTACTCGAAGATGTAATTTAATTTAACAGGAATAACAAAGTGAAATATACGCGCACAAATTGCTGATGATACTTTTTTCACGACATTACGACTGTTCAAAATTCTATAATTATTATAGATATATATATAATATTTCTACATACATAAACAAGTATACACATATATGTAAATATTTCCGTTTTTTTATGAAAATAAGGCTCATAACCCCCAGAAATAAAATTTGAATCAAAAATGTTATCCTGATAACATTTTCTAAATAATGTAAATATCTACAACAAATATTGCAAGAATTGTCCGGTTCTAAAATCAGTTCGCTGATATTTCAAGTAGCGCACGCTTTAAATTCTTCCTCCACTTCAGCAAATCTCGAATTTTAATTTCTTGCGAATATAGAACTTTATCAGGGTGTTGCTTCCTGACCTAAATAACATAATCAACCATAAGGAAAGCTTAAAGGAATTTAATAAAAAAAAGTCGCGAGAAAAATTGAAAAAGTTACGTATTATTGATATAAACGTGGATTAAGTTTCGTAACGCCAACGAGTCGTAAGAAGATTTCTGACAAATATGAAATTGAAATGGGACACGTGGAACGTGCTACATCCCACAATTGCGGATATTTCGCGTGTCATCGACACCTATACTCGCGAATAATGCCAACCAGATTGTCCTCCTTACAACTTACCGTTCGTTTCGAAGTGGGTGTTGTGCATTGTCAAGATTTGTAATACAATGTGACATGAATTTTAAACCGCGCAACTTGTCAGTCGCAAAGTTATCGATCACTATGCGATCATGTAGTATGGTAATACATTGTTATATTGACACAATTTTTGTATGGTTAAAGCGAACGTTACCTAATATGATATAAACAGGCTTGGGTCATTAGTAGCCCACCGAGAACTTTCTATTCGGCACAATTAATATACATATTTATTAGTTAAAAATATATCTAGAGCTACACAATAGCTCGCGAAAGTATTTTAACCACAAGCCAAAAATAATAGATATTTTTAAAAATTTTATGAGTAGTGATAATTGATTAAGTTTTTGTTTAAATGGAAAACAGCAATCGCTAAATGTTAATGAAACTTCTTAGAAAATTAAATGATTAAGACATATGAATTTTTTAGTGTCTTGCTTACGAGTAACTATTAGAAATAATTAAAAATCTTTTGATTATACAGATAATCAGTGTTGGTGACCGAAATTATTTTTGGTTTTGATGGAAAATATTTTTTGGTTACCGATAACCATATTTTCTCATGAATATTTGGTTACCGATAATCAAAAATTTGTTAATCATTTGTAATGATTATTCATGACCAAAATCGTTTAAACTAAAATATGAATTAAACTCTACAAAGATCAGAAAATTATTTAGATAGTCACTTTTCTGTTATTTCAATAAATATTAATATTTAGTGGGACCATCTTTAGCACTAATTATGTTTAAAGCAACTATTCATTCTTCGCACTAATTTGCAATAATTGCCTTGTAACTTTTATACACATTTCCACATTAGTTTTAAATTCTAATATTATAATCTTGACAACATGTTTCATTATAGTGCTAATAAAATACCAAAAATTTTCGTACGAAGTACATAATAGATTCATGAAAATGTTCTATGGTAAGCATGTAAATACTTTAGTGAGCTACTGATATAATAATAAAATATAACTTTACTTTGATCAATTAGCAAATTATTTTGCACGAATACAAGATATTTCACAAATGATAATTCTCCATAAAAGAAATAAATAATAAATCAAAAACGGATATATTGACAATAAAGAATAAATTTTGTTTAAACAAGGCTTCGTTCTTTCTCTAATATAATTTCTAATATAATTGTATGATATCTAGTATAATTTACAATATATAATAGCAATTATACTGATTTACTGTTGCAAATTATTAAAAGAGATATTACGTGATAAATTCCTACAAATAATAAATTAGCATTTTAATTTAATGTTTATATAACTCTAGTACATTTGCTGAACTATTAGTTTTCCATCGTTAGAAATAAATGCGGACATTTAATTTACTTTTATGGCTTTATCCATCAGTTTCATAGAACATAACATCCTACAAAATTTAATATATCGGCAATTCATTGAGAGTTTTCTATGCCTACGTGCTGAATAATTCAATACTTTTAAAGTCGAATTATCACAAAGAATTTACATTTTGCAAATTATTATACACTGTGTGCGTTAAGGAAATGTAATAGCAGTATCACTGTGAGTTACCAATAGTCCACATTACGCAAACAGGAAACAATAGAAATCAGTACCATCATGCAACATTATGTAAATTACAAAAAGATAAAATACCATGAATGAAATTAAAGAAAAAAGAAAGTCCGGGTCATCGATTTACCGCCAGCATCTTAGTATATCTCTGCGTTAACGTGTCAATCGAAAATGATGAATCGAAGTCAATCGTATCCAGCATACAATTTATGAAATGCGACTAATGAATGAAAAAAGTAGTGGAAGTTATGGTGTCGCGACCTCGTTCATGCGGCCCCGTTCGTTCTCCATATAAGAAGGCATACAGACATTTTTCGTCTTTCCGTCAAATAAATTACCGCCGCGGAATGCAGGTACCCTTGTATCGGAAAAATAACAGTCGAACGAGTTAAACTGTAGCAAACATGAAGTTGCAAATTAAGCACAAATTTAAATCACGAAAAAGTGTGAAAGATACAATACCGGTTAAAGGAAGTATTTAAATAGAAAAATCATAAGACCATATCATATAAAATAGTCACATAAAATATTTTGAAATTGCGTTAGCACTCTAATAAAATACGACTGTCATGATTATAATGGTAAAAATATAAAACCAATCTAAAAATCTATATACAAATTACAGGATACTTATTGCAAACATTTGAATAAAAACTTAGTATACATTATGAATAATGGTCTTAAACACATAAATATTGCTAACTATGATCCCGTTAAATATTACGATTTACTAATGTAATGAATAGACTGCGGATTTTCGTGCATTTATAGGAAATTTGAAAGTAAGAAATTGCACAGAATTCACATGGTATAAAAAATACGTGAAATATTCGATATATAGTGTGTTCCATAATACTTGATAATTAAAACAATTCTTGGTAATTATTTAGAAAGTTGCCGCCGTCTTGAATTTTTATGCTTTTTTAATATGTTGTCGGCCGCGTGATTCTAAACACTGTACGTGTAACCATTGCTCAATCTTAATATCCGAGATATTTGCAAAAATCTGTCGGTACCATTACAGTGAATTCTGCCTATTGTACGCTGATGCTGATTGTCGACAGCTGTGAAGCCTAATCCAATAAAATAACGGCTAACCCAAACCTAATTCTTATCTTTTGTTTACAGTTTATATGTATATGTTTGAATTAGGTATCATTTTATCAGGCCGACAGTAACGCATACGCTATCATGAACACCTAACCATAGGCAGAATTCACTGTAGTGGTACCAACAGTTTTTTTGCACATATCTTGTAAAAACTACAAGAGTCCGGCAATAAAGTGCAAAAAAAGTTGTTAAAAATGTTGATTTCTACAACATATGAAAAAATTATGGAAATCAAAAAAGCAGCAGCTTTCTAAATAATTACACAATTTTCTATATAAATTCTACTTTTTTTAATGACATTCCCAAAAATATCAATTTGCATAAAAATCCAGAATCTAGTAATAAATAATTTCTTGCTTAAGTATTCTTGTGATCTGTACAAAATATATGTATACTTGTACTAGGTATCTTGTAATTTTTATATATTTTTTCAGATTCGCTTCAAACTTCACCAATATAATCATAATAATCGAATCTCATAACAGTGTTAACGGAATTTCAAAATGTTTCGTACAATACACATAATATATAATATTAAAAAATATGTACAAAACTGTTCAAATGCTTTCGGGCGCCTGTGCATGAATAAACAAAAAAAGAAGAAGAGACAGAAGGAAAAATGACAAAGATTAGCTTGGCGATCTCCATCTAATACCGTAGGGTCGACCAATGAGAAATGGGCTTATCGTATAATCGCGAAGCCGACCCATGAAATATCGAGCGATAAGATATGTTGGATAGACATTCTATGGTGAAACGTTGGTATTCCTTTCACTAAAGTGGTTCTCAAAGATGAAAAGGTGTATGTAGCCGGGTCTGATCGTCGGAGAACGGTTTTTACACGGTCGAAACCCTCGTCCTCTGGCAATACACTTTTACTGTGACGCAATCCACCTGCTATGTACATTTCTCGAGGGAACGCGAAATGCAAGCGACAGTATAAAGTACGAGAAGCAGACTTACCGTTCAGGTGTTGCTGCTTTTGTTTGAGGATGACCTCTCCCAGATAGCAGATGTTACTCCTCGCGAAAGATATACCAATTTCGTTCACAGTCCTCATGTTCGTCAGATAAACGCTGATAACAAAAAGGAAAATTTCATGTTAAATAGAAAGAATATGGGATTACGAACGTTAATACAAACATGACTTCTTCGACGCTTTTAGAATTTCGAGATCACACATCAGACTATATTGGCATTTCTAGATTTTTCATTCTGGGATAGGAAATTATGTACTGTGTAATTTTGTTGAAAAAAGCGGGAACATACAAAATTTTTGTGTATACCTTAAATCTAAGAGACTTTTCCTTTTTTCCTATTTTTTATAATGTTGAAGTTCCTTCTTTTGTTAAAATGTTTTTCCATTGAAAAAGATTTTTATTTTATGGAATTTAGAAAAGTTCATGTAATTTCACGAAACGAATAAAAATAAGTTTACATAAATCAATAATTTGAATGTTGTTTACTTCTTTTTTTACATGGAATTAATAGTAAAATTGTTGTTAATATTCTCCTGTGTGAAAATTTTTCAATTTAAATTGTCGTTTAAATACAATATCTTTTTGCATTTATGCAACAGTTAAAAAAGATTATAAACTTAAAGATACCTTTTAAAAACTTCAAATTAATTTTCAAACTAAAGGTTTGATATATCTCCGTTTAAGATTTGAAATTTAAGATAATACCTAAACTATCCTTGTTAAAAGAACCAAATGGAACCTTTTATAGGAAGAAATTGAAGCTAACAGTCCAACATAAGATCATAATTTATTAACTATCAATTAATTTTCTTTATAAAACTAATTTTCTTTGATGTAATTTGCTTAATTTTCAACATTGAAATAGATGCTTTTAATTTACTGTTATATAAATTCTTAAAATATGAAAATTAAAAGTCTTGTAAATATTTAAGAATTTTACGTAATGCAATATACTTTCATTCGAAAATTTCGTTTTGTTAACTTAGATGTTAGAAACTGTATTTTGTGTCTCACGTCGTAGTTCTAAGAACTTAAGCTCGAGCTCTAGTTTATCGTACTTTGAAATGGCAGATCCCAAGAGCATAGCACAATGAAAAATATTCTTAAAGTTATATACTCCCAAGAATCATGTAATTGTAACACATTCCTTATATTGAACAGAAGCAATTAATGGTAGTTACTATTGCTAACTGTAATTAATCCGTTTGTAACATGTAACCAATTGCATTTATTACGCTATGTTCTTAGAAAATTGTAGGGACAAATGTTTAAAAATTATCAATTACAAGTGTATATATATATATATACCTGCTTTCTAAATAAGAAAAATATATGTGTGTGAGATACATTTATTCAGAGTATAATCATAACTCATGCTATATAAATATTTAATATAATGCAATGACATTACATATCCCTACAATTATTTTATTCTTCTAATAAAATGTTTTTTAGTTTTAATTATTTTTTGTTTTTTATGTTGCAAATATTCCAATTTATATTTTGTAGACTTACCATTCTTTCCAGTTTGAAACCAAATCCTTTGATTTATAATGAAAGATGGATTTTATGCCGGTATTATTGCCGAGAACTAGTATTGGTTCGTGTTGACTTGCGTTTGCTATGGATGACTCCATTTCTTTATAAGCAATGATTGCTACAATGTCTTGTTGAAATTCGATGTGAACGAGAAATAGTCTGTAAATGAATTTAAACACATAGTTAATATAAAAAATACAATTGTGCGAATTATCATAAATTTAATTATAAAATATAGAACTCCCTCACCTGTGATATGACGTAAGATCATTTGTAGTTAATTTTATGCAACCACCACCTTCGAAAGAAAACTGGCTAGAAAATTCGAAGCTATTTACATGTAGCATTGGCATTTTATTTTCAATATTTACAACATTTTCTAATACTCGAATAACATTCTTCCTCGTTTCATAAACATATTGTATCGGTCCTTTTGAACACTCATTTCGATCGTTTTCACTTTTCGGTTCTGGAAGTTGAGGAGAGGATGTAAATTTCATGTGCGGTATAGGTACTGAAATTTGTGGATTTTGCAGGGATAAATTGTAAAATGATTTGTATATAAAATTTCTTCCTTCCTGTTCATATAGTGGCTGCGTAAAATATGTGCATTTCAGTTATGATATATTCATGTAATAAATTCAGTTTGTTAAAAATAATGTGAGATATTTAATATACCTGACCGCAGCGATAATACAAGCTGCCACTGCCACGGCAAAATGATGTTTTGAATACTTCGTCTTCATAGATAGGTACATGAACATATAAATAAGGAAACAACTGTGCCCAAAATAGATCTTCTATTTCTTGGAATGTCTGAAATCCGAAAAATTCGTGAGTCCAACCTGGACCAAAAATCGCAACAGAAAGTCCTTCGTGTCGTATTTTTTGTAAAGCCTGTAGATCATAATGGTTTAATGAAATATTAAATGAATATATGCTACAATAAAATAAGTAATATTGTAATTACATATGTTGAATTAAATCCACCGCCACCAGGACAACCTCTTCCCCAAATATCAAGTCCTACATAAATATCATGAATATCTCTGTTGTGATTTTTTGCGAGTGCCACACTGTTTTCCAATTTTGATTTCGTCCAGTTATAATTCAAGTAAATGCCATCACAGTTTAAAAAGAAATCTCTGAAATATTGTATTTATAACATTAAATAAGATTTACAAACAGAAACAATTGTAAAAGTATAAGAATGTAATAAGCTTACATGTTTTTACTATTAAGCTCATTTTGCCAATTTAATTTTCCTTCATTGGTTACGCTATCATACCATATAATTTCAGAATTTCTAATTGCTTCATGAATATTTTCTGTCAGATATTTTACGAAATAAATTAAATTATTAACTTGCTCACTACTAATGGTATTTTCAACATTTAATAACCAGCCGTCAAACTTATAAAATTTTGCAACAAGTATTAGTGCATCTGCGAACCATCTTACTTTTTCCTGAGATTCAAGTATAACATCCCAGATACCTTCTCTTTCTGTAATTATAGTACCAAGAACTTTTACACCATGATTGTGTGCTACATTAATCCATCCAAAAGGTGGCACAGTTATGAAATGATGACTAAAATACACAAATGTGTCGATAACACTCCAATGATAAAATAGGTAAGAACCATAAGCTTCTGATCCATTTATAAATCTGAAAAATCACGGGTATATTATGTATAATATACGAATTAATAAATATAGTGGTTTCTATAAATATTACCTGTCTTCTAGGTAACCGCCTTTCATATCATGACAAAGCAATGTTCTCGGTTGTACTTCTCTATCCAATTTTTCTAACTCCTTTTTTTCTGCGCTTATTTCTAAACCACTGTACACGTAATCGGTTGAATCTCTTAATTCTTTAATTCCTGGCCATGGTCTTAAATTACCCAAGTTATCAAATAATTCTTTTAAGTTTTTGAAAGGTTGTGACTCTGTAACTTCGGTTGCCATCTCTGTGATTTATACTGTTCTACAGACCACTTTCAAATAGTTTTTAATCCATTAACTCAAACAAAGGTTTTCCTTCTTATTTACATCACCGGAAGAGTTGTAATCATGCAGAGCATTCACTACATTGATAGTGTTCACAGCAAACGGAACTAGCATATCAATTTATGTCTCATGATTTAACACTATTATCTACCAACTGCTAATGAGCAAAAAAGTGTTCATTTCTCTATCTGAAACAAAATATAAGAAATAAAATTATGAATTTATAATGCGCGTATATCAATATTTATATGATTGTTCCAACTTTAAAAGAAATATTCCTATTTACAGAAGTATATATTCTTTAATATATTGCAAAAATTATATCGAAACAAACAATTTGGAATAAACATAACTAAGTAAATACTTTAACACGTTATATTTAATTAAATATTTCATTAGATTCGCTTAGAATTTAACACCTAACCTTTACGTCTAAGATATCAAATTAGTATACGTCAGCGTTACTGAAAAGCATCTGTTACTCTTTCTCATTCTCTCTTTCAATTTTATTTCTCCTGCTTCCCTTCTTATGATATTTATAACATTTCTTAGTTCAGATATAAGTAAATTTTTCGTAATTTATAAAAAATGACATTCTCTTTAATTATCGTATACTGTTAATCCATTACATATCTTGTTGTAATTTAACTTTTAGTACTTTAAGGTATGTGCATGCACAAAGTAATTCTGTTCCTAAGAATAATCATTTATTATTACGATAATACCAAAAAGTTAAATTAATTACTGTTGTTAATTAATTTTCAAATATCGTAATGCACAGCCATACACAAGTCATACAAACTATACTTATGTTCTTCAAGTCACCAGAAATGAATTTTAAATTTTATATTATATATTAATGCATATTATAGGGAGAACACTATGCAAAATAATAATGTTAAAGACGTACATGTAATTTATTAGTATAGGTACTTACTATATACAAAGCGTTCTCTTCAAACCGAACGATCGACAGCAACCCAACGTATTTCTGGTACTGATAATAGTAGTATAGTTACGAGATAGCTATGTGTCTATGTCCAGTTACGAAAAATTGACAATCGGTGCTTGGTCTCGCGGCACCAAGTCGCATGCTTCATGAGACATACAATGTATCGCCAAGATTCTGAGGGAAGTACTGAACTGTTTGACTCGATATCAGTCCTTTTGCCAAAAGGTTTATCATTTATCACCTTTCCCAATCCGTAGTCAGGTTTTTCAAACTAAGACCGGCATCAGACGAGCGGTTTGTTGTTGTTGTATATATGGTACATTTGTACGTGCGAGAGTGAATACGTAGAGCAAAAACATACACAAGTATGTATCCCCTCCATAGTATGTATATAGCGTTGTATAATGGCCTAGGACTCAGTTGTCAAAAAAAGAGAGAAGTGCAGTGTGAAATCTTGTGCCCAAATTACATTAATATTAGAATAAAGGTCCTTATAAAGTTCCTTATACATAATATAATATAAGGACGTCTTAATATATAGCACTATTAACTTATAATACTATATAATATTATGTAATTATAATATATAATAATGATACTATAATAGTATATAATATTATAATTTATAATACCTTTAATATAAATAGTTAATACTATAATGATAAAAAATGACAAAAACCCAAAATTTAATTATTTTATTTATGTTGTTCAGTTTTTCCAAAGTTTTTTTGTTCGATATTAATAGTTTCTCGACATAAATAGGTTACTATCCTCCTTTTATGAGAAATGCTATAACAGATTGGTTAACGTGTTAAAAATGGATGGTTCTATTAAAAAGAATATAGCTGATCTTTGTTCGGTGTTGTGCGTGATACTAACCAGGAATGAAAAGAAGCTGTCCTTATTTCTTATCATTCTACATCCGTCGTGCAGCATCATCAGGTCGAACTATCGTCACACGTGTATGTTTTCTAAGAATCAATAAGAAGAATATCGGGATCCTTATCGTGAACCGAAACTCTGACATAAAGCCAAATTTACACCTTTTCACTTTGGATAATCTGTAAGTAATATACGTTTTACAACGGTTTATAATATTTCTCAATTATACAATTTGAATTGCATTTCACTATCGTTACTCCTAAGATGCTCAACTGGTCTCTGACTCGATACAAAACTATCTGTTCACTATCACGGAGAGGAATGGCCCTCCTACGAATATTCTATTCGAAATAAACTGATATGATAATTCTGATTGTATAATATAATCGAATATAATCTGATTGTGTCAGAAACAAATTCTTAGTAGAAACGATTTTGTATCATATGATTCGGAACGATATAGATTATATTATCTATATAATTTAATCTATATCGTATATATCTATATAGATCTGTTTATCTTATATATCTATCTTATATCTACGTTATGTAGATAATATAATCTAACCTACAAAACAAGCAACTTTATAACTTTATAAACATCATATCGATTAAATAAAAAAAAAACGCGAGTTTGTCTTACATTTCCTCTATATCTTAAAAATTATTTATCATACGTGAAAAAGTGTCAGTAGGAAATTGTATATAATAAAATTATCTATAAAATGAAACTCGTTACGTAACGATAAGCTTAATTTTTACGTTGTACATTAGCAAATAGTGCAAAGACTTTTTTCTTAAATCGTTTATGACGTTAGTTAAAGTTGTCATACAATATTGAGGCTTTATGGTATCAGTCATATCAAAATAGGAAACCAAATTTCAAATCGATTCGTTTGTTAGTTTCTGTAAAATGAATTAATCAATTTACAAAGCGGAAAATTTTTAATTTCTAAGAAAAATATGTGAGTTTATCTTAGTTTATGCTCCGAGCTTCTACGCTATGTAGAAGACTTATAGTATAGATATGCAAGTGTAAAAAAATGCTTTCGTTCAAAGGCATAGCTAAAATACAGTGATAATTATTTTTACTTTGTTATTAAATGCAGTAACTTTTGCAATTTACATTCTATCGTCGTGGAACTTGCTTTCATCGATTTCTGGAATCATTCCACGTAATTTCAAGAAAAAGACGTTTTTCTACGATCGATTGGTTCCAAGATGGGCTTTATTTTCAAAAACTGGTCTGCGCTAAACTAAATGCAACGAGCGTTGTTCTACAGTTTATGACTTATATTATGCGCGAACTTCTTTTCTTATTGGTTGAATGCCCATAAAACACACAAAAAGATTTGTAAAATTCTTTCATTTTCGCTGCGAGCAGTTAGATGGCTTGAACGCAGCGGGCTGTGTGAAAGCTCCACGTGCAGTTTCTGCATTGACTGTGCGAAAACTACAACTTGTGGAAAAGGTCATGTTATCTATGCAACTATACAATTAGAGAGACTTTTCCCTTTTATAATTTGAAATTATCCAAAAACGTAGGAAATGGTTGGTAACATTTGTTTGCTTGTGCAACGTTATTTAAAAACTGAAAATAGGAATTAATTTTTTTGTATTTTTTATCCATTGAGGGTTATTGTTAAAATTACATTTATTGTTATAAATCAGTATTTTCGCGAATAATAATTTATTTCTATAATATCTACGTTTGAAAATTATGTTATTGCTTATGTTATTAATTATTTTATTTTTTATTATTATATTACATTAGAATTATATTATTATTTAGTTCAATTTACTTCAAATTTTAACCCTTAATTAAGCCTGTAATATTTCAAATTGGTGAAGTGAATTCAACCAGTGAAGTAGTGTAAATACTGTGGCTTTCATCCTTCACATTTACTGCAGATGACTCATCTGCGATGATCATCCTTATTTCCATGATCATTATTAGAATTCGTTACGTCTTAACTCAGTTGTCATTGCCAAGTTTAAGATTATGAATATCAGTAGCCCGATGACTTTTGAGAGTTACGAGATGCCTCGACACATGTCATGTGTATAGAAGGCGCGACACTAATATGTTATTAACTTTAAACAATTTGCCTCATGAATATTCTTGTGATATTGTAATAATATACGACATATATATTTTTGAATTGAACGTATCGTAAATATCTAATTTTAGTGTAATGCTTTATTTGATATAACAAATCTGTTTATCTTATTTTTATCTTATTTGTTTATCTTACCTTATTCTTTATTTTATTTTTTCTGGAGACAGTACTAATAAAATAAATTAATATAACAATGTCAAATGATTTATCTCAATTCTATAAAGTAATTATCTAAAAGCACAGCTCTGCGAAACAATCTAATAATGGAAAAACCATTGACTGTTGACGTGATATACAGGGTGGTTGGTAATTGGTGGTACAAGCGGAAAGGGAGTGATTCTACGCGAAAAAAGGAGTCGGAAATATAGAATAAAAATTTTTCGTTTGAGGCTTTGTTTCCGAGAAAATCGACTTTGAATTTTCGCTCGGTACGCGTGCGGTACGTTATAACGGATCTCACTGTAGATCGTTGTCTCGATGGAAAAAATTAAAAAAAAAAAAAAATTTTTTTTTAAATTTTTAATCTATATTTTCGACTTCTTTTTTCGCGTAGAATCACCCCCTTTCCGCTTGTACCGCCAGTTACCAACCACCCTGTATATATAACTAAAACATCGTAATAACGTAAATATATTATAAACTGTGTGCTTAGATTTGCGGTAGAAATGAAGTCAAAAAGATTCTACGACTTATTCTACTATATACCAAAATAATACGTAATAATAGAATAACTGTTACATCGGAGGTGATCTTTAGGATTATTGAGTCAGGAAACTTGCCTAGTGTATTTAGGTAAATAGATGTGTAATACGGGAAATTATTCTATGCAAAAATAAGCCAAAAGTGGGAAAATGTAGAATAACACTTTTTCATTTAAGTTTTCGTTTTCGAGAAAATACGATTTGAACATATTGAATAAAAGATTAGCCTGGTATATGTGTATTTGACAAATTTTCAAATTTGACTTTCTCGAAAACGAGATTTCAGGCAAAAAAAATGTTCTACATTCTTTATTTATTTTCGCATGTTGAATAATCTCCTACCAATTGTTTACTTCTGTCCAGTCGAGAATCAATCTCGTATACATATGTACTTGACACGCTTTCAAGTTTTATTTTCTCAAAAACGAAAACTCCACGTAATATTGTTATTCTTCATTTCCATATTATCTCGGGTCACAGAATTTCCCTGACTTTACACGGATTGAGAACCATGACGTATATTACACATATATAATATAGATAATATAAGGATAGAGTGAAAATCGAAAAAAAATCGACATACCGTAAGATCTTCCTTTATTTAGCGTACAACCGTTTTTAAGAAGACAGGCGATCCCACGGATACAAGACAGACACAACGGTTTATGGAATGATTGGAAGACGTACGAGAAAAACGAACTGCCATGATGGTCCCGCGTGATCTCGTGATGATCCTACTTACTTTTCCCATTCGTTTTCCATTTTTTTTGTTTTCTCTTTAATGCAATCTCATGTTTGAATTTCCAGGGGATAGATTGTTCTAGAACGATAATACACAGATTGTTCACGATTCCCTCGAAAAGTGGCGCAGTTAAAAAATAGTAGTCTCGATTCGTTATTCCACAGTGGTCACAAAACATTCGAGATCATCCTGTTTTCTATTTCGATTATCGTTAAAGGTAATATCAGTACAGGCCGTGTTATGATGATGCGATTACGCTGGTTCGTCAAAGAAAATGCCATTAATGTGTACGACAATAAACTCGAATCATTGCAAAAAGCGAACCCGACGATAACGTTCGGAACGTTGCTTGATTTTCTATGGTTTAGGTACATCTAATTGAACGAACGCTCGTAGAAGTTTACGGCAAATCTTGCGATAAGATGTCGTATCTTCTTCCTATATGTATAGTAAAACTTTTAGACAAAGTTACCTTTTGAATGTATGTATCACATTGGATCTCTACCTAACTATGCGACTAACTATGAACAATTAACTAGTCATCGTAAAAGTCTAATTACAACCCTTTGCTTTTCCTATTTGATTCTGCATGATAATCGGTGCTACCATAAGATCGTTAACTATTTGTACGCTGAGATAGATTCTCTGTATAATCAAACGTATCTGTGACAACGTGCTTGAAGATAGATGGATCATGTTTTAGGTTTTAGGATAATATTATTATATGATATGTTTATCCTGATAATTATTTCCTTGCCTCTATTCATTTTATTCCTTTCATTGCCAAACGTATATAGTACACATGATTGCCACCATTATTGCTTACAATTCATCAAGTAAAATATATAATAGTAACATGGAAGAAATCTACTAAAGTTTGTAATAGAAATGAAATAATATTAAACTTATGACTAATGTACATACATATACATATTAATTATAGAGAATTCATCTTTCAACGAGTTGCAAATAATTTTTGGATGACATGATATTCTTTTATTTTTTTGCTCTACAATATTCTTCTTACCATAGTTTCCAATTTGAATCTCTATTACATATAATTAAAAATAACGTACACGTATAATATAATCACAGCAAAAATGTATACATACCATCAACTTTCTAAAAGAATAAACGAGAAGCATTCGAAACAGGTGGTCCATCTATCTCCCAATATTACATTTATATTAGCAGAATGCGGAATTATTTTTTTCTCAAAATAACTCTATTGTAATTTGATTGTGACTGGACTACTGAAACACCGGAATTACACAGAAGAAAACGTACTGTGAAACGAAGAGACGAATTCATATCTACAAAAGGTGCACAGCAATTGAAAACGCTTGGGTATCCTACTCCTATATATGTATAATTTATATGTATACATATATTATATGCATAGTTACGTACAATAATTATCTCTTGATATTTGGTTCCTCGTGTATGCATAAGTACGTGTACATGTATATATAATATATATATATATGAATATATAATATTTATATGTATGTATTAAATCAATTAATTGTGCATGTTGATCCATACAACACAGAATTCCATTTTGTCTCTGTCATTAAAAGGAATACATATTTGTATATATGTATATATATATAGATTAGGAGGCTATTTAATACTAAATTCAACCGGCGAATTACGCTACCGATTTTTATTAAATATTTTTTTTATCGCTCCATATGTAGCAGAAACATCGTTCTACGAAAAATCTTCTT
Organism: Bombus impatiens; assembly: GCF_000188095.3. Taxonomy (NCBI): domain Eukaryota; kingdom Metazoa; phylum Arthropoda; class Insecta; order Hymenoptera; family Apidae; genus Bombus; species Bombus impatiens. Next base: position 47,128 of record NT_176665.1, on the reverse strand, counting down.
TCTTCACCTTACAACGTGGTTTTACTAATGTACGTATCGTAAGTGATTAATCTGCACGTGAGATTAGGAATGTCAGCTATCCTCGAGAACTCACTCCCATTCTATGCTTCTGTTATTTAGACATTCGTTAGTTAATTCTTACATTAAATCGTTTACTATGCTAATCGATTCGTCTTAAAACTCTGGTATTTTCTCGCTGATAGTTTATTCATTCATGATATGATGCAAATGTACGAGATGTTCGATCTGATTGAAACGAACTTTGCATTTTTGCCCCATGAATTAAAATTTAATATTAATTGAGCATATGTTTCGAATACGTATAAAATTAAATAATATTAATAATTTTTTAATTTCGACTGTTACGATTATTTATATATATTTATGATTATTTCTGCCAGTAAATTGATAGAAAATTATTTCTTAATTAAATTAAAAGTCGTTATTCGTTTTGCAGTAGAACTGTGTGAAATGTATAAAATATTTTTGTAAAACAAAAAATATTCGCTTGTTTAATAGAATATTCTTATAGGTTGTAAACATAAATGAGTAACGAATTTAAATTTAGAATTTCAAGAAATCTCTAAAATAATTCAAGTTTATTCAATAAAAAAGAATGTCTTTTTCATTAATTCAGATCTACGATAAAACAAGCAAAAAACCAAATTTTACAATCAAGTATTATCGAGATCTTTAATAAGTTCTTCGATTTCAGATTTTTATTAGCGATTTGAAATTGTTCACCTTGCTAAACAAACACGGAACGTGATTTCTCGCCGATATCCAATTTCCAATATCACCGAAACAGAAGCAAAAAGCACAACTGGAACAATATTTTATACACAGTAGAGGCTAGATAGATCAGCTCGTGCAAAGATCGTTTCACCAGATTGCCGGCTTGCGAGCCACAAGCCAATCGAGTTTGTTCAATAAGCTTTCTCAACGTCTCGTACAGGTCGTGCTTTCTTCGTAGTAGGAGTAGCAAGGCATTGCCGTCCCTACGATCCAAGCTACAAGGCCGAACGTACCGACCGTGAACAGGATATGGCTACGTCTCGACTAGAATATGACGAAAGATATGAATGACACGAGTATCATTTACGATCTTATGACAAAGATCCAGAACTATCCAAGCTCTGTAACGCTTCTTCTCTTAAAACGGGTACTCGATTCCGAGACCGAACAGGCCGGTTTTCTCATACCCGACTTATTAATTCGTACGTTGTAGGCCGACGTCTACAGAATTATATAGTTTTGTTTATCGTTAACATGGTGGGAAGTAATCGCTTCCATTCTCGTAACGCGTACAAAATACCGTACAACAGACGAGAGAACTACAACGATCCCTCATTCAGAGAACTGAAGCGCGCGGGACCTATCGTTCAAACTTGCGTTCTAACATCTACGGGTGTCTACATAGAAAATGTGTGGCCAAATTGGCCGAGAGTTCTCACTTAATCACGATACTTAGTGACGATCGTGGCGACGATTCGTCGGTATGAGGATAGATCGTCGGTAGGTCGTCTTATAGAAAAATTGTACCGCTCGAGGATCTATCCTGGTGCGCAAATCTCCACTTTTTCCATCGATGAAAGAGGATTATGAAACGCAAGATGAATAAACGGAGCATTTTGTTCAAAACGGAGTTTTTCTTCTGGGACTAGTTTAAGTTATTCGAAGAATTCAAATGTTAGAAATAAAAAGGAAGTATCAGGAATGTGAGTTCTCTTAAGGAACGAGTACTTAATCGCTATTAATCTATCGTTTGGTACTTTCGTGGCGCTGGAGGTTCTTGCGTGAGGAACATTTTCTCAAGATTCGTTAACGTTTCTTAGGTAATAGTAAGTTGTAGTGGATGGTAAAAATGGTAACAATATTAATCCTGATAAAGAAATGCAATTTGCAAACGCACTACGATTAGATAAAATTTGTTCGTAATTAATTGGTATCTAGATGGATCGTTTCTAAGATCCACCGTTTGATAAATTAGGCCCACGCTAGTGAAACGTTTAGAAGTCCTGGGGGTAATAAATTACAGTTGGCTCGTAAATGTTGGAATAACGTCCTGGCTTAAAGCTGTCTATCGATCTCATTAAATCACTAAATTGAACATAAATATATTATTTGGCTTGGCCTGGGTCGATTCAAGCTACTGATCATTACGACGATAACTCGACGACGTTGAAATTGAACCTTGCTCTCTCTTTAATCATCGTTGTAATTTGCAATAATATATTTTTCTTTGAAGTTAAGTATTCTTTACTTTTCTCATACATAATTATATATATCTAATTCCTGTCTCGTTTAATTATTCAGGTATGTGAAAAGAAAGTAGTTAAGGTTCCTTTTGTTTCATTATCGGTAATCGATTTTTCAGAGTTTTCTTTTTCTCTTTCGTAGAACTCTTTCAACCGGAATCGCGTTTCAAACAAAAGGAGAAAAGCTTAAGGCTTGAGAGAACACGGATAAGAAGATATATAAATTAAACTAATTAGTACTTACAGATCCTTCAACCGTGTAATCACTTCCCGGTCGAGAATATTTTTCTCGTTAAAATCATGTGACTTTTAATATGTTGTGAGATGCGTAAAAAATACTTTGATAATTCTTTCCGTTTGTTAAAAACCTGGATCTCGACCCATAGATAAATATTTTTAATAAGAAAATCATTCCATACGGTTGGAGGATCGTTAAACTGGAGGATTGCGTAAACTGGTATTTGAAACGCAATGATCGTACAGATATGTATCAACATATTGTTGATCGATACGAAAATAATCGTGCGAGAAATTGCATTCAATTTTCACTCTACAATACATTAATTATTTACGGTTAACATGTATACCAATATGTTCCTCAAAGTTTATAAAAAAATTATTTCTACAATTATTACTACTAAATTATATTATAAATAACATAAATAACTACTAGTATCGCTTTTAATACTTCCTATCATTAATGTATCGTTATATTTCTAGTAGAATAAATTTTTAATAAAATCTAATATTTAAGGTTTTATCTATTTTAAATTAATTCTCAAATGGAATTAGTATGAATCATAGTACAAAATAACCAATCTTATTTTTCGCTATATTCCCAATTGTTGCAATCGTATCGTTACAAATTATTCATAAATCATCAATAAATTTTACATGCTACAAAACACATTCGTATACTCCTGCTCGAAAGTTTGGAGCATGCTTTGCCATTTGAACGAAACAAGCTTTGCGAGAAATAAGAATACGACAGTTATAATTTTACTTTTTAAGCGTGATTAATCCACTATAGTTTCGATACTATAAAAAGATAATATTACAGATAAGATGATTACTTATTTAAGGAATTCATTATTTCTCTTAGAATCCTGACCCACTTTTACGAAAATTAAACTATGATTCACGTATGTATACAATACTAACTCTTCATTCGCCATTTTCAAAATCAGAAAAACCACACAAATTTAAATAATTCATTTTAACGTTAACGTAATGATTAACATTGTTTGACTTTCACGTATAATTCATATCGATCAACAAATTCCGAATAGAAAAGAAAAGCTTAATAGGTAAAGGCGAAACTCGTCGAAGACCGCGATTACACGAAAGTCGAGTCTCTCACGAGTCACGCGTTCGAAGATCTCATGGAGCAGGCGACAATCGTTATTATCGGATTTTTTAGAAGCTCTCGTCGATTCCCCGATCCCTGGCAAGATTGAAAACTTCGAAATCGCCATCTGGTGCGTCCGGTATATCTGGTGCAACTGGTATCTCGGGTCGAAGGGCCACGCAGTCCCGTGGCGAACACTCGACACGGCCCTCGGATCCGCAGCTGCATTCAATGCAGTTTCCGGTCGAATGCGGAAGTACCTCGCCCTCACGGTATTCCCTTCCTGTAATCAGAATATCGTGTCCGTCCGGACACAGTATTTTACATTTCTCTTGGATTTTTCTCTTGGCCTACCTACAAGTTGCTTGAAAATACCAGACGACTCTACGCTTTCAATTCTCGATTCTTATTGTTTATTATGCAATGGTTCAAGAGAGTATTAGAAGAGTATAAGGAGAACGATATGTGTTATGTGATATGTAAATGTAGAAATATATGTATGTATTGCAATAATCTATAGGCGGAGAGTAAGGATGTGAGTGAAAGCGTAGATAAGCGTAAGAGGGTGAGAATGTGAGAGAGGCTGAGAGAAGATAAGAGAAAGATGTAAAGCCGAAGGACCATTCAAACTGTTAAGCGAGAACTATACACAGTGTAAATCTTTTATTATTGTATAACTTTTGTACATTGTACACCGTGGCATGACTCTACACACCTGGATAAGCGAAGATTTGTAAAAAGAAGTTGTGCAAAGTTGATCTTGACTATGATTTTCGATGCTAAATATTTTTTATTTCAACGTATTTCGCTCGTTACGAGGAACGAAAGTCTCAAAGGAACTACGCTAACCAAACGATCTCATCTTCCAGAAAAAGTGTTAAAGTTTTAATAATTCTTAAACTGGTTTCATTCACAATATATTTACATCTATATTCGTATTTAATGAGGAAATGGCGTGCTATTTACGAAGCAGCAGGACATCACAGATTAGCTCGTTAAATATATCGGGATACAAGAATAGTGGAAGATCTCTGCGTGCAGAAAGCATTCCGTGACACTGCGATTTTCAGCGACTGTGTTAACGATTCGGTGATCAAGAATTAATATCGCGATGTTTAAATGCAGGTCGAGACCGCATAAATAAACATCTTTTTCTTGAAGAAGGGGTTATTTAATATCCATGGTTCCTTTGAGACTGTTGTTCCTAGTGATGAGCAAAATACATTGCAGTAAAAAAATTTTGACTGTAAAAGTCATGCTCAAGGTCAATTTTGTACCGATCCAAATTTCCAAATTTCCAAATTTCCACGGATCCACGATGTGGAATCATGCTACAGTGGTTTTTGGATCTACCTTCTATACACCCTATACATGCAATAAATAATAAATACTTTTTATTCGAATAATGCGATAATATAAATCGTCCGTGTAAGGACTTCGTGGCCTCCTGGAGGTCCGCGGACCACAATCTCTGGTCTAGCATATTGATACCAATTTAATCTCTTTATTATTATACAGGGTGGTTGGTAACTAGCGGTACAAGCGGTAAGGGGGTGATTCTACGCGAAAAAAGAAGTCGAAAAAGGCGGTAAGGGGGTGATTCTACGAGAAAAAAGAAGTCGAAAATATAGAATAAAAAATTTTTTTTAATTTTTCCATCGAGACAACGATCTACAGTGAGATCCGCTATAACGCGTACCGAGCGAAAGTTCAAAGTTGATTTTCTCGAAAACAAAGCCTCAAACGAAAAATTTTTACTCTATATTTTCGACTTCTTTTTCGCGTAGAATCACCCCATTTCCGCTTGTACTACCAGTTACCAACCACCCTGTATAAGACGTGGATTAGTTCTACGATAATTGGCTGCGGATTTGAAGAACTCGATGATTTTCAGTATTATCGTTGTTAGTAACAGGGGCAATAAGGTACATTCTATACAAAAAAGAAACAACATTTTTGTACCGTTAGCTTCAATATAATGTTTGAACTTTTGAATTCTTGTAATTTTTTGTTAACTATGAAGATACCCGATAAATACAATTTTGAGTACACAATTTGTTTCGTGCGGACTAGAAAAATTAGGCGTTATACATATACGGTTTAATGCTTCCATACAAGTATCGTCTAATCCTCTGCTTTCTTTCTCTCACTTCCTTGAATCCGGAATATTTATACATCTGCGCAACTTTTCTACGAAACAAATAATACAAATCAAAACAAATAATTATTCTCTTACCTACGGTGACTACAAAAAAGTATTTATGCGTATCCCTATTTTCCAACGAATCGTTATTTCTCCTTTTTTCATTAATGTTTATATTTCACTTTCATGGTATCAAATTTTTGTAGTCGTATTGAAGGTGCCATTGAATGATACGAAATTTAAACTTAACTCGTTTGTAAATGCTACACTAAATACAATGGCGTGCTAATATTTTCTGTATTCGTTGTACTTCCTCGTGAAAAACCGTCCATACGATGCGAAACTAATTACACTGTAATTCTATTTGCTTCGAATATCTAGTCGATAGTTTGCGGCTGTGTAAAGAACCGAGTTGAAACAAACTACGACTGATCTATTACCCATCACGAGACACGTAGTTGGTACTGGCTGCGAGGTAGTCGAGTAGGTCGCGTTAATCTCCGCGTATCCCTGTTGCTCGACAGAAGGCTCCTCCGCCGGATCACCGGAAGCTTCCAAACTGTCGACGGCATCCGTGCTTCCCTCCAGCGACGGCGTGTAATTACTTTCTATCGTCGTCGATGGGAGGAACGAGGGGCCGGCGGAAGGATCGGTGTTCGGATTGTAATTCTGCCACCAACAATATACTTCACCGGCGACGCACAGACAATGAGAGTTCGGGTCGTACGATGGTATCTGGAACGGAAAGAGAAAATTCATACGTTCAGTCTCGTATGATTGTATGCCATGTTATCCTTGTGCGACACGACGCCGCGACAGTTGGATAAGGTAGTTAGTACGAATATACGTTGTTAGAGGCAGATATGTCTTTTTCAGTTGCAGCTTTTTTACGGGGATGTTGAAGAAGTTATAGTAATTAAAATTTTGATACTGCTACGTCGTTCTATATGAAATAATTGATTTCAGAAACGTGTAAAATTGTTCAAAATTTAGTGACAAAAAATGCTGTTAAATGTTTATTAGATTTCGATTTAAAACTTGAAGTTAAGTGAACGCAACGTGATCGATATTTTGTCAGTTTTTTTTTTATTACAAAGAGATATATTTATGCACTAAAGCAAAACATAAATCAACGTCAAATTCCGGTCTGTTCTTTTTCAGGAAACTTTAGATTTTGACGCAATGTGGTAAAAGTTGTTTGTAATATTTTGTAGAAGCTAGATTAGGAGGAAAGACAGCCTGCAATTGATGTGAAAAAATTAGATTGGGTAATGCAAACATTAAAAATGCGTCAAAATATCGTTAAATAAGGATTATTATTGTTTCGATATATAAGGTCAAAATGTATCGAATGTATTCAATTTGTTGTACTATTCGACCTAATCCTTTCGTTACGACGGACGACTATAGCGGCTCTCTATGAAATGTTATTCATATATGTATGCACTATGCGCGACTATAGTCATTTGTCACAAAATGTCGCGCCCCACCGCGCCATTTAAGGCTATTTTTGATTGAACGACTAAAAGCTATTCCAACTTCATTGAAACTGTATTTACATGTGCAAATTCGAATAACCTAATTAAGGTTCATCGACTCAATCGTTCTTCCAAAAATTTCCTAATGCAAACAAGGTTTTAGATATACATACATATGTAATGTTGTAATATTTTTGGAAATCAGGCAGTCGATTCGAGAAAACTCAAGAATCGATTTTCTAAAGTCTTCTTCCGTATCTCCTAAAATCTCCGCTTCTAATCCCTCTTCTCTTTCTCCTTCTAACTCTTAACGTGCTTTTCTTTTTCTTTGTTCTCCATCTTCGCTTCTCGAAATCCTGTTTTATTCTCCCTCCTAAGTACTTGTCCTTCTCTATTTATATCGTTCGGCCGACTCCCAGTAAAGGCAAGAAAAGTCAAACCGTCGGTTGGTCTTCTAAAGTCTATAGAATTTACATATATATACAGTGACAAGCAAAAGTGTAAACACACTCCGCTGATTTTATGTAAAAGGCGATACTGCGACTAATTTTTCAAGTGATCGGTAAAGATTAGGTAACAGTAACTACAAGCTGCGTCTGATTAACGAAATGTAATAGTTCATTTTCATTAACATTAATAATGGACAACAAAAGGAGGAAAGATTTTGGTGTATATTCGTTATGACAAAACCGTAAAGAAAAAGGAGAATTTCATATTTATAAAAACTAATAAATTACGAACAAGAGTTTTATAAATACTTTAGAATGATACACATTCTTTTAATATTTTACCGAATAAAATCTAATATTCTCTTATTTACACCTAACAATCTTTTTTAAGGTTTGTTTCCTGCCACCTCCTTCCCCGAATAGTTTCAACTAATACAAAATTAATCTGCGTAACATTTGAACTCGATTGAACTCGAGAAAATGGTGCCCTTGGGTTCTTAAATATTAAAATTAATACTTAAATAATTATATAATCGATACATACACGATTGTATTCGATTATCTTCTAATCTGATTATCCTCTTGCTATTGATTATAGCAAAAAGTTGTAGATTCAGACACGACGCATCTGTTATATTCTACTATTTTTTTCGCATGATAAACAGTTTCAGAAAAAAAAGTTGGTAACTGTAGATTGTACAATACATTCTGATAAATTTGTTCATAAATTTTTATACAAAAATTTGTTCAATATTGAAATATGTGTATATATAAAAATTAATGAAATGAAATAACATAAATTCTCAAAGCATGAAATTTTGACATCATTCGTTTTGTAATTATTAAAAGTTTAGTTCAGAATTAGTACGATTGCAGCATAATGAAAAGATTATTACAGTATACGAAATGTAATGTTCATGAAAGGGACTGAAAGAAATTAATTAGATAAGAGGCAGAAGGAATTAATGGATAAAATCTTAAACCCGATATATAATAAAACTTGTATAACTTTTATGATTTCAGTTTAATTTATATTCCAAAAATGTAATAATTGTCTCTCTTTCCAGACAAAATTTTACGCGTTGTTGTTCATTATATATTTCTTCCTTTTCTTTCAAAATTAATGAAATGTATGGTGCGATTAATTAAATATATAACAAATAAAAACTAGACTACCTATGAAATTTTAGCTTTTTCGGTCCGTATTTTAATTGGGAATAGAATTTTTCTTCATTTTAAGGAATATAACAATATATCCACATTGCTAAGATATATATACGTGTTTTAGTGCTTCGTTGAAGATCTCATTCGAATGTGCTTGTTAAGATTTAACAAGGTCTTGTTTTACATCTGCTAGAAGCTTATTCGTAATGTATTATTAATTAACCTCGATCCTGCAAATCTGCTTCGTACAATTCCAATAAAATGAATTATAGATACAGGCATCTAAATAAGTAATTTCTTTTACGCAAGAATAAATAAAAAAAATTGGAAATAAATTATTTTCTGTTTTAATATACTTAAACATAATTTGAAAAGCATACGATACACATTACAATGGCTACAGTAGTTATACATTTCATTTTCATAATATGAAACAAATGTACTCGTATGAAAGTATTGCTAAATGATATTTAATATACTTGGGTTTAATTAATCAGTATATCAAACGTTATAATAAATACAATGACGTGCCAATACATTTTATGGCCGCTGTAAATTCCAATAATCAATACTTTATAATAATTATATAATCAATGCAACTGAACTTTCTCAACCATTTTTTACTCAATCGCATTTTTCTAACGTTAACGAACATATCAAGATTGAGAAACATGTAAAAAATAGGTTTTACTAACACGCACGATTTCCCGTTTCAATTTGATGTTAAACATTTTCTTAAAACATTACGAACCTTATTTGATTGCTAATCGGACCAAGATAGAAATATAAAGGTTTGAAGATATCAGCAACTTTTCTCATTAAGAAAGAAAAACGCATAAATTAAGTGAGAAAATCGATATTTCCAAATAGCATTGAAGGATTTCCCTCAATGTCTACGACACTTTTAAATTTGAAAAAGCATAAAACATTTGAAAATCTATGGAAACGAATGCATGTACAGAGCTTAACGAAACGGCTCATATTTTCTATATACACTCGACGGTAGGAAAAGGTCGCAGAGAAAACGAATAAAAAGAACGCGATGAGTCGGCGAAACATGTCATTAATTACTATACACGCTTCGTACCTAACGAAGAAACGTGAATCCGTCGCGACGGCGGCGTTGCCACTCGAAGTTCATTGGAAGTCGTCCCCTAGGTCCTACATTAATTAATAATGTCAAGGCTTGATATGACATCGACGAGTAAAAAAACGCTTCTGAAAAAGGTAGAAAGAGAAAGAGAAGAGAGAAAAATCGAGTAAACATCAAAGCAAACCATATAAAAAAAAAAAGAGGCGGAAATGATCATGTACAGGCTGTTGATATTTACACAAAATTCATATTTTTATGAATATAATTAAGGAAACGAAACTATAGGCAGAGAACTGTTTCACGTATTAAATATCATAAGAAGTATTTTATTAGGCTGTTTGGAAAGTTTATAACGAAATTTAAGAAAATTTTAAAGATATTGTGCTTTCATTACAGAATTTCGATAATATTTTGCTATTTTTCTGGGTAGCTTTATGATCTTTTTTGTGATGTAAAAAATATTTTGAAAATGTCAAGATATGAATAAAATGGGGTAAATTCCCAATGAATACTTTCGCCTATTTTTCATGGAAATAACATATTTCTTCCTTGCTGAAAATGACACTGTTTTTATTACTCAGAAAAATTGCTACAGAAAGATATCTGTAATTGACACATTTCTGACGTCCAATTAGAAAAACTGTTTGTCAAACAGTATTTTGCAAAATTACGTAATTTTATTTGTTAGATAATATTCTTTATATCTGATAAATATATGTAACATATAGAATACAATAAATACATCAAACTGTAGAACATAAAATTACTTATTATGTAAAATGTGAAAATGTCAAAAGCGCTAGGAATTTTTCAAACAACCCAATATTTTCGATATTTTATATATAATATATTTTTGCGTATTATATGTGCGTTGTTTTTCTTGTTTTCTTATCGGTGGATAAAAATCTGTACTGTACTGTACATGTGACGTTCGAAACTTGAGAGAGGCATCGTCGAAAGAAACGACACAAAGAACAGAAAAAAAGCAGTGGCATGGCAAAAGAGGGTGCAGAGTCAGACGAACGATGCGAGGTGATTAATTTCACCGGAGAAATTCGCGATGCAACGACGACTTTCGATCTATTCTCGCAGGTATCGCTCGATAACGCGCCTATTAATTGGATACCGATTCCTATCTCAAGAGAGACATTGTTACTCGTATATAGGTGTCTCGACGAAATTTCCATGGAATATTTACGAGACGCGTTGCGAATATTTACGAACCGCGACTTTTATGCGTGCTTCGAAATTTTTCACGCATTCATTCCATCCTTTGAATTTTTCGATCTGAAACAATGTCGCATTTTGACAATGTCTCAGAGTACGATACGTATACTATATGAGTGTCATTTCCAAACTTTTGCATAAATATTCGGACGCTTGAAAATTATTGCAGGTATCAATATAATGCAAATGGAACGTTGTTTCTCTAAAACTTCAATTTAGCAAGCAATATTACTGATCATGAAATTTTCTCATACCGTTAAATATCAACAGTATTATGGATGAAGAAATTTGTTATAAATGACGTACATTGAACGTTAGAGAGATTTATACACATCAAAAGGTCATTATTGGTCATCATAGATAGTCGCTATGTTCGTATGATCCTGTTACAGAAGTTCGGAATGGAAAGAAGAACATGAAAGTTGCTAGAAACAAACCTAGTACATAGGAAAGCTTTGGCACTTTCTCTATATCACTCAGTCAGGTCTTTAACACAAAAAAACTGTAAATGGGGAAAATTATAACAGCTGCACTGTAAGAAATTCTTTATCTTAAAGTTGGTGATCCTTACAAACCTGTAATAACGAAACTGAATAATACTGAGAAAGTACCTCGAATGAATTGGAAATTGACTTCCACAGCATTTACGTGCAGTTAAAGTTTGATTTGAAAAAATGACGTTTCATGAGCACCATTCGATTACGTAAAATATATGTACCTATTTCAAATGGAAATTTTGAATTTAAATTTATCAGATCTGATTTTTGAAAAGGATGTTTTATCAAACGATAACTATAGTTAGACGATAACGATAGTACGATAGACTAAAAGCTAGCTTTTTACCGGATTACGTCGCTTGTTGCAAAAGTCACGTAAAAAAAGCATGGAATTGTCATCGGCTTACATCGATACTATATTTAAACAGTCTATTTCAATAAACTTTCGCCGCTGATTTTATTTCAAGTGACCATACACTACTAATAGATATCGATATAAACAATAGCCAAAATTTATTGGTATCTGTAAATAAAAAAGCAACAATAGAAGATCAATGGATGAAAATTGATCCTACGGTGTTATCTGAGTTAAGAGCATCTGTTCATTATCTGGATCTGAGAGTGATTAAAATATGTGTTCCTAGCAGGGATTTGAATGAAGCAGTTAACTTTTCTAGATAAAAGTTGTTCTCTGACTTTCAACTTTTCAATAATTTTTTTCTGCTCTACGTTAACTTTATACCTTGACATTTTAATTCTGTTGTAAAAGTTCTGTTAGTATAGTCATTTTGTATTGCGTTAACAAAAGTTCTGAAGGATAATATACCATTTAACAGATATTTTAGGGTAAAATATAAAAGTTGGAATTATTTTTAAATTGGCATTACTAAAGGAATTGAAAGCAAGGCAAGTATAGAAGAGAAAAGAAGTTGTGATTTTTATAAGCGTAAATGTTTTATTGTACTAACAACACGAGGAAAATTGAACAAAGCAAAATGAATTAATGTGAAAAATTCAGATTGAGAAACGTAAACATTAAATATGGATCAAAATATCGTTAATAAGGATCAGCTAAAGATTTTCGTTGTTTCGACATATCAGGTAAAAACGTACTGATTCTGCTATAATGGTCAAAATGTATTAAATGTATTGAATGTTTTACATATGTATATATATATATATATTATATATGTCGGATTACCACTGGGAGTAAGGTTGTGGGCGTCAGATGTATCTTCGCGGGAATTAGCCATTGATGCGGTACAACACAGGTGTAATTTATTGCAATAATGGGGTTGTTACGATCTTGACAGTTAATCACGGCGATTAGCCACTCGCGAAGCTAGTGACAATGGCTTCAGGTTCGTTAACCTGTGACGCATGACTCCACGTACAAGTAACTTATCTGCAAGAACTCCAAGCAAAAAGAAAGAAGGTACATGTCCCTTCCGTGACCGTGGCTACGTCTAGTGACCCGCTATGTCACCTCGAGCCCGAACCCATCGTCATAAAGCCAGATTGGAACATTAAAACTATTTCTTATTTTTTATTCTTTATTGTAGCTATAGTAAAAGTCTGGACTAGGGTATTGGGTTTTTCCCAACATTCCAGACGGAAAGTCCCGCTGTGCTTTCATCTCCGACACGGCCATCCTGACAATCACGCGTCCTCGGGTGTATCCAGATGACAAACTACCAGCTGGAGACTCCACCACGCTGGAGTAGACTGGACGTTTGTTCTTGAGGCCGGGTTTTCTGTCTTGTCGTAGCGGACAATCAGGTGCGATATGGCCCTCCGCATGACACTGGAAGCAAACCACCTGGGACGATGTGGCTGGTCGGCTCCCTTCCTGGCGTTGTGTACCCTTCCGCTGTTGGCTACGCATCCTCCTCGTGCACTCCACGAGTTTATGCCCGTGTTTACCGCAGTAATAGCACCTCACGTGGTGGGCCAATAGTTTGTGTCGTTTAGCTTCAAGTTCCTCCGATGGATCATTCCCCGCGTGCGGGAAAACTCGCATTTCCTTAACAAATTGATCCCGGATCTAAATATCATTTGTGAGTGCTATATTTCGATACGCTGGTCATGTGAAATCAGTCGTGGAAAGACGGCGGAGTTGATTAATTCGACGACGCTGGTTAGATTTTCCCATTTCTGGGCACGGATAGTACTTGGATGGGTGATCGCCTGAGACTCCGTGTGGCGTTGGCGAAGCGCGCTGCCCCCCCCCCCCC
>NT_176665.1:12966-33032 GCF_000188095.3 Bombus impatiens | reverse complement strand
TGACAATGGTCACACACCGCCCCATCAGCGGTGGTATTAGGCGCGCGGGGGAGGCCCCGTTGCGACGCTTACAGTGGTTCCCGGACTTCTCTCGATTGCAGCCGGGACGGTTATCGTGGAGGTATTAGTCGGTTGGAGTCCGACACTACCACGCCGCTTTCCCCAGAAGCGGCCTGGCGTCCGTGCGGATTTCCTCCACGTAAAATATAAAAAGAAAAAGATTTTCCCATTTCGCTGACAGAAGGGAGCGAAGATGATTACCAAAGGCCCCCGTAGTTTCGTCCTTCAGTGGTGGTTCATTGAATATCCGCATTAGCGCTAAGATTGCTGTCTCTGTGCCACGCGCAAGAAAATATTCCGTAAATTTGGTCCACGTAAGACTACTGTCCAGAACCTGCGTAAATCACTGTGTTGCTGCACCCTCTAACGCAAGACTTAATTACTACAATTTATTATATCATTTATTGTATTTTACCGTTTACAAATGTAGTGCCTCCTATTTTCATAATATTGCAATCGTATGTGATTATATATCCAATTTTGCTGCTAATTAAACTCGGCCCGCTACAGCTCAAAAAGTTACAATTTCCCGATCAAGAAGTCCATATATATTGCGACATTTCAACCGATATCTTGCGACCGTTCGTACCGAAATCTTTACGACGCAACGTATTTCAGTCGCTACATGGACTTTCCTATCCAGGAATACGCACCACGCAAAACCTGGTGACGACACGGTTCGTATGGCCGTCGATTAATAAAGATTGTCGGAACTGGACACAGTAATGTATCCCGTGTCATCGATGCAAAGTTACCAAGCGCGTATCGTCACCCGTCGGCACATTCGGAGACTTAGCAGGATAATTCGAACGCATACATATAGACATCGTGATGCAATATTCACAAGGCTACCGATATTGTCTAACGTGTATCGACCGTTTTTCGCGTTGGCCCAAAGCCATTTCCATCGTCGTCGTAAACGACGTCATTTCCTAAGTCGTAACGCAACTATTGATTTTGTTTTAGTTAAATTTTATTACGAATTCAGCAATCGCAACGGAATACACACTGAATTAACATAAGATACAATTCACTCCAACCACGTTATGTAAAACTTAGTTACAATGATACGTTAAGTACGCGACTGTTATAAGGGTAGAGTCCGGTAAAGATATGTTAACTATTCCAAGGATACGGAATAAGTGAAGTTTTACCGACGATACTGTGTCTGAGGAAAGCTAGGGGTGGGTGCGTCCAAGGACACGGGACTGTCGGATTTGTTAATGACAATTTTGGTTAGGGAAGTGAGGGCAGTAGACACCGTCTCAGATTGGATAATCAGACGGTTGGTGGACCACGAAGGGTTTTAGCCGCTCTCGTGAGAAAGTTGCTAACGGAACATACCAGACGTGAGGAAAACCAATTTTCCGTGTTAACCCGTAGTAAACAATAAACATAAAAGGAAACCTAAGACAAGAGATACTCGCTTGGTCCGAAGGACCTTAACTATGAAAATGTTAACTATGAAAAACGGTGGGTAATTAGGGCTATTGAGGGTACGCCCGAGGTGTGTGGCTTGGTCTGATGTGAATTGACGTTACACTTGCATCGGCAACTAAAAGCAACAATCAAATGCCACGATAGGAACAAATGGGTGGAAATCTTACCAATTGTTTTATTTGGCATAGGAACCGCTATCAAGGAGGACCTGAACGCAACGGCAGCCGAAATGGTTTACGGTACCAGCATACGATTGCCGACAGAATTCTTCGTACCAGCGAAGCAACAGGCCAACTCGGAATTCGCGAATCGTTTAACCCCTTCCCGTGCCATTTAGTTCGACGAAACTCGGGCCCAAGTGGTAGACATCGCATAGACAAGCGACTGATGCTCGTAAACAGGAACTAACATTCAGTCACGATCGTAACGGGTAAAAAAACAGACCGCGAGCTCGGCTTGTTATGTTTACGTTTGGCCTATGTTTACGTTTGACCCAAGTATCTAGTCAGACTCGCGATATTCATGTTTGGGCCAAAATCTTCATCGCGAGTCTGACTCGCTAAAGTACGGGAAGGGGTTAAAAGAGCGAATAGAAAAAATCAGGCCTCACCCGATTACGCGACACGGCAAGAAGAAAACCTTCGTGTTCCGCGAGCTCGAAACATCGCCATACGTATTTGTACGCCATGACGCGATCGGTGGCTCTTTACAACCACCCTACCACGGTCCATACCAGGTTATACAACGCGGAGAAAAGACTTTCACCATTAAGATAAATAGTAAAAATGTAGTAGTCTCCGTAGATAGACTGAAACCCGCATTTTTACTACATGACAACATTGAGCACCATAGCATCGAAAATCGTGACGTAGTAACACCGCTTTGTGTTCAATCCGAACAAAGCGAAAGTCGAGAAAGCGAAAATAACAGAAATACGACAAATAAATATGTCACGCGTTCGGGCAGAAGGGTCAGATTTCCTGATTGGTTTCAAGCAGGTTTCGGTTAAGCGTTAAAAATTGTCGGACACGGGAAATACCCACGTAAATTTTAAAAATAGCGACGGACAAAAAAGAAACTGTGTAAATCTATTGTAAATATAACACAAAAAAAGACGTTATTACTGGTCGGAGTGTGATATAGCGGCACACGAACTAGAGTACAAATCGAGCCACGTGTGGTCTTGCCTCGGAGTGTCAACAGCGTTAGGACATACTGTCCTATAATAAGTAAACTTCGGACAAACACAATGTCGCCGCTACGTGTAAACGTCTAACAGAGACGAATGGAAATTTATTGGTACCCGTTCGACCAGTATAAACAAACGAACGCGATTGTAAGGTGACCAGTTTATCAGTCTCAGTCACACATGCTCAGTCATACACAGTCTTAGCGAATCAGCTAGTACCGAGCGTCTTAGCGAACATTCTTTGTATCTATTTATTATTTCAAAATACACTCGACGATTTTAACAAAGAGTTATCTCGACATTTAAAACCAACGACCGATCATACTCTACAGTTCTATGATTCGTTTGTTTAGCATGTCGTTGATTTGAGTCTCAATTCCTTTTTTATGACATTCGGGAGGTAAAATAAAATAAAAATAAAATTTGATATTTATAGGTTTGTCTGTCTTGAGTGTGATTGTATGTTTAGTGCGTGGTAGTGAGTCTATTTACATGTTAAAAACGTCTAGGTAATTGATAAGGATTTTCTCAAGGGGTTCTCGAAGTTCTACATCAATATGTTTGGTACGTATTACTTGTGCAAATTTATTAATTTGCTTAGTTTATCGGCTTTTTCTATTTCGTTTGTAACGTGACAGATTTGCTTACCAGTGTTGATAAAGCATATTGTTGTGCGCTTTCCTTCGATGTATTGGGTTGAAGTTCAAGTTTCGCCTGGTACTATTTTGTTATCGGTGTTCTAGAATGATAATATAATCTCGCCTAAGGTCAGTTTATCGTTAGTGACGTTTGTATTGGTACTTTGTAAGGAATGGGAGTCCGATTAATCCTGACTCCTTCTCCAAAGGTGCGTGTTCGTTGTCGGTGGTCACCAATGTGGCGGATGAAAAGAGAGTTTGCGTTTCGTCCCGGGACTACCGGTGGACTCGTCAGTAAGGCTATGCCCGGTCCCTGCCTTAGACGTAGAGGGAGTCTCGCTAGGTGCGGTATTTGTATCAATCGCTCGTATATTCGACCGCTAGCGAGTTAGACAGACTCGTTGTCGTCGTAGTCCTCTAGTGTTGGGGCGGTTGGTACCCGCGGATCGCCCGGGAGGTGTTGCGCCGTGTTGATGCCTCGACCTGTCGGCGTCCTATTGATACCGATCCGCCACACATGTTTAGATTACAGATTTTGTCAGTGATGTGTTTGTCATTTCCCATTTGGAAAGTCTTTGGGCTGGAGGTTTGAACGTTCAGTGAAGCGTTTTCTTTTATTAATTTTATTCCTACTCTAGTATCAATGAGAAATCTGGCTCTTCTTCCGTCTTTTCGTCGCAATACGATCGATAATAATTTTCCGGTGGTGGTGCAGTTGACTCTCGGTTTCTTCTCGATCCTCCGCTGTTTGGTATCTCGAGGTGGTATCTTTTCTTGGTTGCCGAATGGAAAATTTCGAGAGTAGCGCATCTCGGCTGTGTGTTCGATTCGTGAGCACTTGGAATACTTTAATTTCATTCGGTCACCTGATGATTGGTTAAAAGCTGGTGGTTGTAGATCGGTAGCACTTCGTTTAGATACGGGCGTAGTGTTATTAGATTGATTCTTTAGGCAGTGATTTGCCAACCATTGTTCTCTATCGGCTGCCAATTGTTGGGCGAGGTTCAGGGTTTTCGGATCGTTGGGGCCCGGTATATAGCTCACACCGGTTCCCGGGCCCCTTTCGATCGCAGCCGGAACGGTCATCGTGGAGGTTTTAGTCGGTTGGAGTCCGGCACTACCACGCCGCTTTTCCCCAGAAGCGTTCCACGATATTCATGGCCACGCGTCGTTCAATCGGCGTGCGGTTTTCGTTTTGAACTGCGTAATTTAATTTATTGAATTGTTGTCGGAATTTTTGTTGAAAGATTGTACGCTTTCTGTTATTTCTTGTTTTATACCTTTCAATTTATCTCTGCAATTGCTAACAGTGGTTAATGCTGACACGTGTTGTCTTAAACATGAATATGGGTCTTCAACACCTGTGTCGTCTCGACCCCATAGTATCTCAATAGTACGTATAGCCTCTCCTGCTTGGAGGCCTTGTTCTTCGCCGCAGTCGTTCCTTTGTCTAATCGTGACGTAACTAATTCGTAATCTTTGTGAAGCGTCTGGTCCGTCGGTTTCATCATCTGTCACGTTATCGGCACTGGTTTCTAAGTGGGTGCTCGTCTGTGGCTGGTAGGTTTCAGTGTCGTATTTCATTCGTATAGTTTTTGCAATGTCACGTATTTCCTTGGCCCAGTTTCTATCACTGCATTCCGCAAATTCTTTTATTTTGTTAATGTTTTGTTAGATATTTCTTCTGAAGTTTCTAAACTCGTGAGTTCGAGAATAGTAGCAATTAGTTCGTTTCGCTTTGCCGTACTCATGTTAGTTGGATTCATGTTGATAAATATGATACTTTCAGGAGAGTCACTATCTTCGGAACGTATTTCGAGTCTACTGTTTCGATAATGTACGAAAGCCAGCTTACCGAGATTCCGTAGAATCCGTAGAGTTGCCGTTGAAGTTTCCTCTTGATGCGACGAATGGATCCTGGCAAGGATAACCAATTTTATCACGTAAGAGACACAAGAAATCACGAAAATGATAGATCGCTGGTGATCTCCTCGCGTCGCAGTTCAAACATTTCACAAATAAGAAATTGAACTTTGTATATGGTAATAGAATTTATTAACCCAAACCCAACAGAGTGACGGTTCAAAGTATTACAACAGACTGATCCCGAGCGCTTATTTGGGAGGGTTTTTATACTAAGGTTTTAGTCCCTCTGTCCCCTCTGGAGGGGTTGTCCTCTGGTGTATATCAGAGGCGGCTATTCTGTTACTATTTAGTTATTGTTTCGATGGCTGTGACACGCAGGATCTTTAGCCTATCCTATTACTGTTTCTAAGCGTGTGGCCTTCTTGAGCGTGTAAACTACTTCCAAAAAAAAAAAAAAAAAAAAATTCACACGTCTTCCATAGACTAAAAGCTAGCTTTTTGCCGAATTACGTCGCCTGTTAGAAAAGTCACGTAAAAAAAGTATGTAATTGTCATCGGCTTACATCGATACTACATTTAAACAGCCTATTTCATTAAACTTTCGCCGCTGATTTTATTTCAAGTAACCATGTACTACTAATAGATATCGATATAAACAATAGCCAAAATCTATTGGTATTTGTAAATAATGTACCGCGGTGGCTGGCGCGTGTATGCTCTTCCGCGAATTCGACGGAAGAAGCGTGAGGATATCGATGGCACATTGGGCACGTCGGTGTTGCGCTTTGACAGCGTAGCGCTTTGTATCGCGAAACCGTTGGGAAGTTCCGTGGCACGTGCCGCCACAGCATATCAGGTCAAAACGTACTGATTCTGTTATAATGGTCAAAATGTATTGAAGGCATTGAATGTATTGCGTATATGTATTATATATATTAAATTTACTTCCTTGTTGTATTTTATTACTACAATGTTTATTATATCATCTATTCCATTTTACTTTTTATAAATGTAGGATTTTTTTATTTATTTAGAATGGATTAAACAGGAAACAATGCTTATTTAAATTGAACTAAATATAGTAATGTGCTGTAACTAAGACAACTAAATAGTTAATGTGACTAAATAGTTACAACTCTCGTCACCACGGTTCTGTCACGTAAAAATGACAGGAAATAATAATAAAAATAATGTTGGGTTCTTGAATCAGAGTTCGAGATACCTTTATTCTATAATAGGAGTACACGTTTACGATTAGGCCGTTACCGAAAGACAGAAAGCTCGATCAAGACCCAGCCTTTCTAGATGTTTGTTTATCTTATGCCTACGTGACGAATTCATATTCCTTCGTTTTGGGAGTTGGTGTATTGTGCAAAGCTGTTCAGATTTCCTGAGTTGGTTGTAGATATTCATTGACGTTACAGTTCCAACGCTCTCTTTCACGCGGACCATCCTCCTCGACAACGATAAAAAAGGAAGAGCTGACCAATAGCTTAACTTGACTGTCCTTTAATGTTTTTATATGCTTTTATTCACCAAAGTGGTTAAGTACAATATTACAATGAAGTAGCGAAGTTACAAAGTATTAAAATAGTTGTTCAAATCATGGCCAAGGCTATCCCCAAGACTAGTCTCGTGGTCGAATGTTCGCAGTTTTTATATGTTGTTTGTAGGAGTTGAAGGACAAGGAGAGGATGCTGAGTGCCCTACTTAATAGGGAAAATTTAGTGCTAGGCCATATGCAAAGGTCAGGTCAAAATCTAATGGTTTATTGTCAGGTGTGGAATGGCGTGGATTTGGGTATAGTCGCTGTTACACTGACAACACTCTTCGACAATGTTGATCACCTATAACTTCTCTAAATACAAGGAAAGAACGGCAACACATCCAAACCAGCTGGCTGCCGAAGAGAGCAAAACTCTCATAGAAAGAAGACTAAAAAGAAAACATCCCACTGACCTCATTAACACGTTGACGGGCACGCGTGTTTTCAAAGAAATCTCCGTCAGGCCACGCGTACAGCAGTACAAAGCGTTCTCTGCTAGGTGCTCCCTATCGATATTTTAGTAATGCGAATCGCTCCAGTGGTGGTCTCGAGAATGATCTTTCGTTTCGTTTGTTCGCAACGTTAAAACCACTAGCTGTCGTTGAATATAACGAAGGAAAGTGTGGTATTGATTATTCCGACCAAATGGTTTCTTACGCCACCACAATTGGAAAAGGAATCAAATGGTACAGAAAACTTGGCATTTGATTCTTTCTGGGAATTTATGTTATAAACGCTTTGACGGATTACAAAATTGCAACAAGGAAAAATATAAATATTAGAATATTTAGACAATTGTTAATTGCAAAATTATTAGGGTTGTCTGTAAATACAAAAATCCTTGTCTTCGACGGAGTCGGCATAATATCGCCGATCGGAAAAATGATTCCGGAAGAAGCATTAGACGCGCATGCAAACTATGTTATGCAAATAAAAGACGTGGAATGGACCGAACAAAGGCACGAAAAAATTTGAAGAAAATAACTTATTGTCCAAATTGTCCCGACCGACCTCAACTATATACAGAATGCTTTAAAATTTTACATTCTAAATAATTTGTTTAATAAACCATTTTCGTATTTTTATTTTATAACGATTCAACTATTATTACAATTAATTGTTAATTATCAATTTATTATTATGGAATATCTTTTCAAATACCTACGACGATCCTTCGCAAGTAGTCAAATAAGCGACACCCTAATATGTGTTACGTGGCCTGACCAGATACTTTGCTGACACCCGAATACGGGTGTCGTGGTAGTCAACGTGTTAAGCATCCCTTTGTCTTTCCTCAAATCCCCACCATGTACGTGTTCCGCAACCGACCACGGCCATGGTCACATAGGCCTTTTTTCCGCGTAACTATTCGACTGAAGGACCGACGACACATTTGTAGAGGTTTATGTGCAGAGGATGGTTGTTACGTGCGCTTTAAAGGACGAGATTGCTCGTTGTTGAAACCGTCGAGTATATTTAGAATAATAAATTAATGTACAGACTATACGTGAGTCGTTAGTACAAAGTATAAATTGCAAAATAAAATCACGAATAAATGCTCGTTAATGCTCGGTAGATATTCGTGATGATCGTCGGAGATACTGTAGATACTGTTGGATACTCGGTGTGTACTCCCTCGCTCGCGATCGCGTCCGTTTATTTATACTGGTGAGGGGGAAGTGGGAGTATTTGAATTCGTCTTCATTCGACGGTTGCATGTAGCGGCGACATTGTTTTGCCGGGAGTCTATTTGTTCTTAGATTACTTGTAACCTAAGGATCTTAATACTCCGAGGCTAAACAACATGATTTGAATTGTCCTCTGACTCATGTTGCTACACATTGATGGGCCGCTCGGTCCATTGAAGTTTCCAGACCCTTTTGACCTGTCGGCACTTAGGCTTTCTCGCAACATTGTTTATGGTTCACCCGATATTTCTTAGGCAATCTGTCCACGATACTACACAAATTACTTTAATTAATGTTTGTCCCAAGATCACTAAGACACTTAACTTTAACCTTTTCGAAGCAAAATGGAAGCTCCTGTTTCACTGGGTCTCTTTTCTACCTCTACGAAAATAAAAGTTTTATACTTATGGAAAAAAGTATGAAATAAAAATTTCAATAAATAAAAAGTAGAAATTATTGAAAAATCGACAATAAGTTTCTCGGTAAATATTCACTTTTCATCACAAAATGTCAAATTAACATTTTATATTATTCGATGAATATAGTCACAATGTTTGCTTCAAAATAAATAATACATACGATAGTTGTGCTTCTTTTCTACGTTACAGCATTCTTCTAATATTTCTCTTTCCGTGTTTAAAACACGTTACGGTCATAAAAACCGAAGACAATAAGGCTCGAAGAATTGAGTTATTTCCAAAACCCATCTGGTAAACAGAAAGTCCGCTTTTCCAATGACCATGTCTAATAAATCTTGCCAAAAACTATCCCAATAGAACTGTACCCAGCACAAGGATATGTTGCAAAATAGATAGGAAGATAGAATACTGTACCGTATTCAAGAAAATTCAAGTAGAAAAAATCTTTACAAATGGATGAATCGAAAAATCCAATGCATCTCGAATTTCCCCGTGAGGATATTATTTACTGATGAGGCAACGCTTAATAAATAAATATGGAATAACAAATGTACGTAACGAACATTTCTGGGCACGTGAAAATCTACACGCGTTAAGAGCTGATTCATGCAGGAATGCTGGTGCACTACCACATTGTACCAACGCAGTGCAAGAGCACTTGATCAGCTGTTTTGGAAACAGATGGATCGGTTGAAGAGGAGGACCTGCGTTTTGACCTGCTCGGTCCCCAAATTTAAATCCCCTCGATTTTTACTTCTGGGGACACGTGAAAATACAATACGGCAAGATTTGAAAAGAAGAATCAGGCTCTGTTTACGTGAAAACAAATATTATATGTCAACTATTATGAGACTAGTGGTCTGATACGTCTTAGAAATGAATTTTTAGAAAAGTGTTTGGTTTGTTATAATTTTTCTGATGCTACTGAGATATACATATTGGTAAATAAGATTCAACTGTAAATAAAACTATCCATTTAAAAATCTATATTTTCATAAATTATTAAATTACACTATTATTAATCTACGTTTCTTCAAACTTGAGTTTATCACAATCTTTGCTAGTGTATTTGCATTATGTCATTATTAAAAGAAAAATCTTTGTTTTGAAAGGATAACATCCAATTTTTAGATTAAAGATAGTTTTTTCCGAGAAGCGAGAGGAAGATTTGAAATAGAACTGCGATACATTCGACGTGGAACAATGGTTTTTGGGTCGTCACACACACAGAAGTCAATGGCTGGAAACGTTTGAAATATACACGCGAATGCGTGAAAATGGAATGATCGAAGCCAGTTCGGGATATTCTTCGGTTTTAAATTATATCGAATCTGCTTTACCTGTTCCTGTGCTACTTTTTTTATTAGATCGATGAAACAATGAGTAGAAAACGAAAAGAAAGTGGTTTGAAATTTTTAAAAGAATATGATTCAACTATATCGTTTGTAATTTTACATCGAATTCATAGATTGCCTGTTTTAGTATATCTTTTTTACATTTCAATCTTGTTCTTGTTTTACCGAAGAAAGGCTCTTAATGGTTTAAAAAAAAAGCTTTAGCGTAAAATTGAATCAAAAGATCGTCCACATTAACAATAATTGTTACAACTTTCGGTTTTATACAACAATTAGATGATGCATTTGTAGTTCTTCGAATTTCAATCAAAATGTCTTTATTAATACGTTGCGCTTTGTTCTGACGTTTCGTGAACATTCAAATTCACTTCTTCACTCTGAAAAGCGCCGCGTATGTACCTACTGATAAAAACATGGTGGAAATCCGAGAAACCACAAATATTTTGTGGTCCCTGTAAACTTTGATCGAGTTCAAGTGACCCAAAGTACGCGGTAGAGTTAGGAAAGCAGTTAGATAGATCGAGTTTCATCGTTGTCCGATAATTTTTCTGTTTTTTTCTTTTTTTTAGTACGAAAAATGCAGCTTGATTTTACTTTCTGCCCTATTTTTGGTGATAATTTGTGGTTAATATCGGAAATTGTATTTTACTTGTAAAATGTCAAAAGCAATTAAAAGATATTAAAACTTCCGTAGAAACTGGAAAATATCCAGATGTGGATAAATTGTTAGCACATAATACTAATTTTGGAATGGAAAAAGCATTTCGATAATTTTGATTGAGAAACCTTTAGTCATAAAAACAGTTAGAAACGAATGAATTAATTCAAATTCTAGTAATCGTTTAAAATATTTCAAAGATTTAATTACGTATCTTTTATTTAATCGATTCGACATTTTTACTTTGATTTAATTTTAAATAAATGTAAAAATACTAATAAGCAGAAAAAATTGTTCGAATCATAAAACTGATGTTTAATAATATAATAAATGTTTAATAAAAAATAAAATACTTAATAAAATATATAATTGTAAAATAAAATAATTAATAAATGTTCTTAAATATTTCAGTGGGTGTTAAAGCTCTCAAATATTTCGGATTTTAATGAATAAATTATCAACCCATAAAATGTCATGCATTTCATTATTTATGATTTATACGTATGTGCACAGTACACATATGTATGAAACAATATAATGGAAATTATATAAAATCATTTTTTATGTTCCAAACCATAATTATAATTTCATGTTTCCATGTTAGAGAATGCTTTCTTTTATTAGAAAGATTGTACGTCTTTTCCAAATCATCGCCGTCAGTACTTGAAGTCGTAGCAATTAAAAATTAATTGCCTCTGAAAATTACTTGTTTCTACGGTAAATACAACTCGTAATGTAGAGGCTGTTTCCTATCTCGCCGTACAAGCCATTTTCTTCCGCATATATAAACTTGGCTATTGTTTGAACAAGTCGTTCCAGCTTAACAATATAGTACACGTTTCTAGATTATCGTATAAAACACATTTCTCGCGAGAAACTAGGGAAAGTATCCAAAATTATGATAAACGAGTGCAGAATGTATGATAATACGTTTTTAATGTTGCAATTATAGGTATGTATAAATTGGAGTAATTATTATTATTGAAATTAATATATCTAAGGTTGAAATAGATTAGTTTTGTATTATTATCAAATGAATCCTTTATAATTAATCCTTTACAGCACGTACAACATTCCCACATTTGTCATTGATTTATATTATAGTATAATATATTAATACTATTATAGAAAATAAAATTGTTTTCACTATTATTTCTATTTACATTTTTATAGACATACGTAGATATTAATTCTAAATATGTACATCATAACTCATTCTGAGTAATGATTGAAATTTCATGAAATAAAAGGTCAAAGAACTTTCAGAATCTTTGAAAAAATAAGTCAAAATTCACTGTCAATTACCATTGAGAAAATATGGAGAAGAAGCGAATTTCAGTTTAACTACGATTTAATCTTTTGTAGAATTTTGTAGGGAATTTAGCTTTTAATATAGAACACAATTAAATTTTCGATTTTAATTTTTTATAAAATTTTTTGTTTTAATTTAGTCACAATTTAATATACTCTATTTAGTTAATATAATAAACACAATTTTTTGTCCCCTAAGCTACATAGGTAATAAATCATTTATTATTCTGCTGTGTTATTGATTATTCAAAACGAACGGACATCGTATTAATTATTTAAAAACAAGATAATGCAATTACAGAAAATTAATCAACGTTTATTAAGTGAGAAGTCTTATAAAATTACTAAATTCAGAATGTTACAAGAAGGTTGAGTAAAAATCGGAGCATTTGTCCCATTTAATTTGTCGTATTAATATTTGTCAAAATAAGAAAGAAAGCAACAAGACCTAAATAGAAATTTATTTTATGACTAGAAGATTATAAAAATATGATTTTTACTTTAAGTTTTTGCATAATGCATACGTCTCACGTATCTGCGTTTAAGATCATACACGAAAACATATTGTATATCACGTACTTCTGTTACGTATTTATCTTATCAAACTAATTCAGTTTATGACAATTGCGTAAACTATTAATAACAATAATATATAAAATATTGTAGTATCGTAAATATAATAATTAGTTTATTAATAATAGATGGATTAAACAGAAAACAATGGTTATTTAACATGAACTAATCGTGACAACGTATTATAATTAATTAACAACTTTCGTCAACACAGACTCAACTCTCTCTCTCAACAACGCTAACAACACTATCTCGACAACGCAATCCGCACTCTCTGGCTTCTCAACTCATACTGCCGTTAATTCGTTTATGTCCCTTAGCAACCCTTTGTCTTTTGTCTTAGCCTCGTATCTTTTGTTTAAGCCCCATCATACACATACTCGGCAACCGCTTGTTTGTAATTCGCACGACACCCCCCCCCCCTCCCAGGCCCCTCGTTCACGATACTACAATATTATATGTGAAAATGTGAAATATGTGAAATATAGGTAACATGAAATCGTACAGTTGCAATTTCGAGTGATTGGTTAAGCGTAAGATGTAATGGTTTGTGTCTCGAATAAGCAGAATTCGGTTTGATTAAGTTCATAATATCATTCCCTGTAGGAGAAGATAACTTTGCAATTGCAAATATGGACAAAGCGCTTATAATTTATTATCGCACAAACTATACATACCAAAGTAATCGGAAGAACATTGTTAATCTAAAATTATCGCTCAATACCTTATCGCAACTATTCGATACACTAAACTTATATTAAACATATTGCTAACATACTTTGCATAGTTCTCGTGCAAATTTGCATATTCTATATGCATAGATGTCATATATTTCTTACACATTTACGATGCATAAACATCCGCCATCTACTCATGACAATGCTAACGAGATTTCAAAATAATTCTTATAACACGAATAATACATTCATAAAATATGTCTGTAAATATCTGAATATTCTTGTGTTGTGTAGTAAAATAGCCGCGGACTCTGCCATTAAAATGCAATACAGCGAGCCTAATTTCTTCTTCGTTCCATGCAAAAGAAGAAAGAAATACGGCGAACGGAAACGAAAGAGGGCGGTTTAGACAGAGGCAAAAATTCCGTAGGTATTCGTCCTCTTTTCTTGTCGAGACGCGAAACTTTCCAGTTTGAAACCCAGCAAGTCAATGTGTTTCCTGGCGAACACGTAAAAGTGCGACCATGTCGGCCGAGATTTCCAGCGAAACGAGATCACCAACATGACGTGGAAACTTTTTCCAAGTTTCATCTCGTGAACGTCGCGTCGATTTGTTATGCTTGCTCGTAGGAAAGATTGCTCAATTTCGAGAGGAATGTCGTATTGATCAAATTAGGACTGTGAAATGAAATTACAACCTGCCAAATAATGATTCATAGCATGTTCGATTTAACGTGATTTTTTGAATGAAAATTTATCGCTGTTATGGAAAATCCTATGCTTTCATTTTCTTCAGCTTTCAATGTTTATTTAATTTCGAATCTATGAAAATACAAAAGATATTCCCTAATCTTCCAATTTTCATAGAACGATACGCAAAATTTTGTTCATTTCTAGACACAAAATATGTGATAGATTTCAATACTTCATTTTGAAATATATGTAAAGTATATGCTCCTTTTATTTTTATCACGAGTTACACATTTTTCAATCATATTTTACAATTGCAGTGAACAGCAATAAAGTTCAACAATAAAAGAAAGCAATTGAAAAATAAACGAAACCAAAGATCCTGGTGTGTTATGAATTAATATACTGAAATAAATAGAAATTACAATGCAATAAACTCATACTAATTCGCGAATGTTTTAAAATAAATAATAGGTGGTACTTGTAGGTTTCCATGGTAACTGAAAGAACTTTTATTCTTCTTTTGAATTTGAATTTCTTTCTTGTTGAATTTTTCTTATTTTTTTTCATTTGGAAGTAGTTTACAATCAATTCTCATTGAGAATTATAAGTAAATTATTCTGGCGTGCTACTATAACGTGAATAATAAATGATTATCGTATGTTTGGTTCTAGTTGAATCTAATGTTTAAATCTAATGTCTTTTTAGTCGTGTCAAGTAATTGAGTAATCAATGGGTTTTGGTGGTTGTTAATTCTTATGTTATATTTATTACTGAATTTGGATATTTCTTCTTTAACTGTAGGTATCTTTAGGTCGCGATGTACTGTTTCGTTGGTAACATAGCAAGGTGCATCTGTTAGGGATCTTAGAGTTTGTGATTGGAATCGTTGGAGAATTTCTATGTTGGAATTACTCGCTGTTCCCTATAGCTGGATCCCATAGGTCCAAACAGGTTTTAATATGGCTTTATATAGCATTATTTTGCTCTGAGTGCTTAAGTTGGAGCGACGCTCAATGAGCCAGTAAAATTTTTTAAGTTTAGCCTTGAGTTGCTTCGATTTGTCTGTGATGTCCTTTTTCCATGTCAATCTCCTGTCCAGAGTCACGCCCAGATATCTGACGGAATCCTTGTTAGGAATTGTGATATTATCAATGGTGACCTGAGGGCAGGTTTGTTTTCGCAGCATTATCACAAAATATAAAATGAAATAGAAGTGTAAAAGTGTATTTCTTGCAGCCGAAATGTTGTTAATTGTGCGTGAAAATTTTGCAGAATACTTTTGAACTAGGTCCTTGTCACAATATTTTGAATTAAATTAAAATATCAAAATTGGAAAATCAATGACAATGGTTCATTCAGAATAAGATGTAAATAAAAATGTTGTAAAAAAATGTAACGATATTGTATCGATATGAATTCAATTACTATTTTAAATAACTACGATTTCAGTATCGAATTTGCCAAAATTTGTTCCGCTGGACAGTGGCCATTTATGTATATACACTCACCCCAATAAAGAAATAAATCAATCGAATTCGAAGATGGTATCTCACTAGGGTAGTTATCCACATGTTATATTATTATACCACTAAGCTATAATATTTTACCAAATGTCCTACTGGACAAATTGTAAAATTCAAATAAATAAATAAAAAAAAAAAAGAAAATTTATGTATATACTATGCGTGTTAAACATAAATACGTATATGATATTTTGAAACTTTATTGACAGTGAGACAGGATTATCATGCTTATATTGGCGAAAATTTAAATCAATTTGAAAATGTGTATAATACACGCAGTAAATTAGTACACAGCCACGGAGAGCATTTTATACATATAATAAACGTTAAAAATGGCATCAGTGAATATTTAGAATTGTTGAGGTATAATAAATTAATTGCTTTTTCGCACACAACATCTATACATACATATTACACTCTGAAGACCTCGATAACCTTCTTATACGCACGCTTGTTGTTAAACAGACTATTCTAAATATTTCTAACAGCTACCAACAGTCTTTTGTCTCAAGTAAGACCTGGACGTCCTCTGACGCTTACACGCACATTCACATGTACAGTGTAAATGTATCATCTACCTAACAAGAATAAAATGGGTAATATAATATAATATAATTGAGTGTTTAAATACTTTTCGATCTTTACGAAATATGTACCTGCACTAAATACCATTTTGCAGTTTCTACGTACATTTTTAGATTTGTTTCAGACTTTATCAGACGCGATCATGATATTTGGATTGTTAAATGTTTCGTGCCACACACGATATATTCATTAAAAGTTTCCATAAATGATCGAATACTTTTTCGAACCAGCGTAAATTTATCAGATCGTGTCGTGTGTAGCTTTTTCCTAGATTCGTCAATTTTTAAAAACTAAACTCAAAATGTACGCTCAAGTCGTTTAACATTTGTTGAAACAATTTGCTGCACGTTCATCGCGCGGTTAATTGACAATACGGAACAATAACAAGATCGAGCAGCCGCCACACGGAATCAATGAACACGTACCAATTAACGTGATGCAGTTAATAGTTTCCCAGTCTCGATTGTCTCTCCTAATATTTATTCATTCCTTATCTCGTGCATCCTGACTACGTATTAATAATCTCGCACGAATATTCGTAGATACGCGTTCGCACGCGTGCTTCTATTGCTTTAAATAGCACGTGCCTCGAATATGATAACAGATAGACACAGGCCGGCCAGCATACGGAAATTTCGTTCCTTTCATGTTTCAAACATCTCCTATAGCTCCGTGTGTGTTCCATTCGACGAGTCAACAAAGTCAATTCGAACAATACTTTCGACAGAGACGTTTCTTCCGGACAAAGAAGCTTTCAAATAAAACAAAACGAACGCTTTAAAACGCTCTCTCTGTTTGTGTTATATGTACCTTGTAGAGTGTATCGAGACGTAACAAAATGCTTGTCGAGCTAAAATTCTCGCACATGAGACAGGTTGTTTTACCTTTTCAAATCTTCCGCGAACTGCCAGAGCTTAAGACTTTCTGGTTATGGCTCGATTATAAATTCCTCGAGCGATTCAATGGATTCAATGGATTTATTTATCATGTAGGCTATAGCGAGGTAAGAGGTCCAGAATAAAAACCAATTTTATCAAGCGACGCACCATTCGATAGTTTATCGAAAGCAAACGTTATAAACCTATTTTCACCACTTTGTCTAAATTTTGTTCAACTACAGTGCATCTTACCAACAAGTTTGAAAAAGGTTGGGAATAATAGTTATGCCAATATGTTGATATTGTAAATACAACAAAGTAAACGCTCTGAAACTTCAATACTAACTCCATATTTTTCAGCATCTTTTAGCGTTTTTCAATTTTTATACTTGGAATTTGTAACGAAAAAATCTAAAAAAAAATTTCTCTCTTGTTTCTCTCTTTGTTTACAATGTCTTACGATTTTTTTAGAATTTCTGCGTACCATCAAATAGAAAAAATAGGAAAAAGACGGTAAATCCGAATTTGGCCTATAACGACACTTCCGGTTGGGATAAAGGGTTGAAAATTGGTTTATGATGCGTCGATGGTGCATCACATGGTACCATCGCTTCGAGGCCGCTTTTGACCCCCCCGTCCTGTTATACTCTTTGCATTAAAGTTGACCGTTTTCTTTGCTTTTTCTCAAGCTTCTTCTGCTAATCTATATCAAAGGAAATAGATGATTTTGCTCAACATTAAATGTAGCGAATCAGTTACAACGACTAGTATCTGTAAATGTTTATGTGAAGAGGATGTTAACGTCGATCCATATCAGAGACCAGGCCGTTGTCACAACCGGCTCACTTTAAAATCGGAGATAAAGATGTGGCACGTATAAACAATGTATATCGCCAAAGTGCCTAATGAGCCATCAATATCCCAACGATCCTTCCGCCGAATATTCGAGGAGAAGGCGTGCGTGGCGGCGATCGCGGATGCCTAACAAACTCAAGGATAGTGGGGATATCGAAGGGTGACAAAAGACAAATAATCGAATCCGATCGGATGTCGAGTTGTAAGTCTCAGTGTTAAAAAGTTACGCCTAGAGCTCGGAAGAAAAATTGTGAATTGCGTTAGAAGAAAAATAGTTTTTTTTTCTATTTTTTTGTTGTTGTTC
The DNA here is from genome assembly GCF_000188095.3 of Bombus impatiens. Taxonomy (NCBI): domain Eukaryota; kingdom Metazoa; phylum Arthropoda; class Insecta; order Hymenoptera; family Apidae; genus Bombus; species Bombus impatiens. Next base: position 14,774 of record NT_176665.1, on the reverse strand, counting down.
TCTTGTGTTATTTTACGTGACAAGGACGTGATACGAGGACGTGGTACGTGAGGTTTAATGCCGAGATTGCTCGTTGTTGTAACCGACTATATATTTAATATATTTAAAATAATAAATTAATATATAGCCGCATACGTGAGTCGTTAGTACGAAGTATAAATCGCAAAATAAATCACGGAATAAATACTCGTAAATGCTCGTCGCGTAACTCGATAGACACTCGAAGATATCGTAGGTACTGTTAGATACTCGTGATGCTCGCAGATACTCTCTAGATACTGTACGATACTCTACGATATTGTATCGCTCGCGATCGCGTCCGTTTATTTATACTGGTCGGGGGGAAATTCAAATTCGTCTTCATTCAACGGTTGCATGTAGCGGCGACATTGTTTTGCCCGGAGTCTATTTGTTTTTTTTTTATATTTACGTGGAGGAAATCCGCACGGACGCCAGGCCGCTTCTGGGGAAAACCTCCACGATGACCGTCCCGGCTGCGATCGAGAGGCAGCCCGGTTCCCCTATCGGACTGCTTGGTGGCCCCGAGGCGCTGAACCGCCAGCGTCCAAGCCCGAACCCCACCGGGAGGCGCGGCGGACCCAGCGCGCTTCGCCAACGCCACACGGAGTTCCCAAGCCATCACCCAGTCTATTTGTTCTTCTATGATTACTTGTAACCTAACGATCTTGGGCAAAACAAAACTCCGAGGCAAAACAACAACATGATTTGAATTGTCCTTTGACTCGTGTGCCGCTACATATCTAATTGTTTATTTTTCTAATTATCATAATCGCACAAGTATTCTTGGTAATTACATATTAACGTTTACTTTCATTGAGACAGGAATATGACTAATATTAGTCAATTGTTTTCGTTATATCGCTATAATACTAATTAACTATGTACATATTTAGATATTGTATATTTATTTTAGATATTATGTATTTATGTACGTGTTTTAAAGTTTTAGTGTTGAAAAAGAACAGAAAAAATTAATTTCTTGTATTCTTTTTGAAAGGATACATTTCAAAAATATACGTACCAAGTTGTATACTGAGATTAAAACTAAAATCAACGAAGCTTTAAGTGTTCGAAGAATACAACGGTTGTATGTTGAAACATAAAATTCCTTATTATAAGAATAAAATTTTTTTCTAAAAAATCTCCTATCGTTAGAAATTCGAGCAGCAGAGTAAATTCAATTTTTCCCTTAATCTAATCAGCGGTCCATTCGATATATCCATGACGTCTTAAGATTTACTTGATTAGTTGCAAATTTCGAACGTAATTCTAGGTGTTTCAATCATATCAAATTTATTATTTCATACATCAAACTTACTCTTTTTCCTCTGCATTGTTTCATTTCTTGCAAAGCATCTTCTTACAAAAAAATAAAAAAAAAAAAAAAAAAAAAAAAAATCGGTGATGAAACTTTATCTTCTGTAGTCAAAGTCTAATTAAGACTCTTTTTGGTTCAAAAGAAAAACAGGGCTCAAAATCATACTTTATGAAGAAAACATAAATGGACAGACCGCAGACTCCAGATGGAGATACAACATGGCCCTCCCCCGGAAAGACACCAAAGACAAACACAGAAAAAACACAAAAAAATACTGGTGGATACAGAACCCATAACAAAATAAGAGAAAACATTAAACCGACAGAACTCAATTCTGACACCGCATAACACAGGTGTAAAATGTAAATATTGTAAATATTTGTAAATAATCCTATTTGACATCCCCCCACCCCATCCCTCTCATCCCACCCCTCCCCAAAGTTACACAGCACCCAAAAAGCAGACTACC
>NT_176665.1:0-12490 GCF_000188095.3 Bombus impatiens | reverse complement strand
TCCCCCCAAGTCACACAGCACTCAAAAAGCAAGCTACCGAAGCGTCCTGTTTTGCAACCAAGTTTTCAGGACAGAAAAAACAAAGACAAAATCACACAGAAGCTCCGCTCCCCCAGCGGCTTAAACCTAATAATCATATTAAACACGAAAAATGTAAAGCGCCGACACATATCATAGCATGGCTACGTCGTACCGTCGCGTATCGGTACTTTTGCCAAAAACACCACTACAAAAATTCACCGTTTATTGTGAACACCAAAAGGTATTTAAAAAATTTGTATCTTGGGCTTAATAAACATAAAAAAACTCTTTTTGGTTCCTGTTTTACTTCGGATTGGCAAAATGATCGAAATTATGAGAACCATGAGATTCTCTATCGAAACAAGTATTCTTGAAAGTTTATACTATCACCAACTTTGATTACTCCTTCTTAGGGTACTTATAACCCTTAATTATAAATAAATATATATGCAAAATAATGATAGAAAAAGTTATATAGTCTTTTTGCTACAACGTTCTAAAACAGCACAAAAGAAAAGAGTTGAAAAGATTAAGTAATTAAGATTAAGAAATTCGCTTTCTATGGTAGATTACTTAAATAGTTTATAAATAAATAGATCTACTTAAATAGTTTATTAGAAGAATTTAGAATAAAAAATTCCACGATTCATGATGAATCTTTCCACGTTGATAAATTTTCTGTTGAAAAAATTAGGAAAAAGGATTGAGATACTACAGAGGTAAAAAAATTCTCATTTTCCAATAAAATATCCACTTGAATAGTTTGCTAGGAACGTTCAACGTTCAGTTATAAATAAAACAGCTTTCCGTGCTAAAAGCTTTGGTATGAAACCGCAGTATATCCGTCATTTACAAAACATTAGCTTTTACAGAAATCAGAAAAATTCAGAATTGTAAGAGTATTAGTTTCAGCTTATTTAATTTAAAAGAACATTATTTTTCAAACTGTTTCGAATATACTGCAGAGTTATAAAGAGCTTTGAAAAATAGCTAAGAGGTCTTTGTAGAGTATAAAAATTCCGATTGAACCGCGAATAAGATATCTTTATATTCAGTAACCCTTTCGATTAAGAGAAACAACTTTCTCTCTCTCTCTCTCTCTATCTCGATAGTGTCTTTATTATTACTTTTAAAAATATTCATCTCATCGAGCTAATTCGACGTATAGTAACGTAGATTTATTCACGAAATTTACGTTTAGATTTATATTTATTCATGAAATCTACGCTTCAGAATGAAACATTGAGCTTGTTCGTTTGTATTCCAACAGGGCTATTGAGAATTTCTGCCTGGAGTATGATAAATGCAAGCTTTGAGATAAATGGTAGTTATGGAAAGTTGATTGAAAATTATGATACAGGTATCAGTTTGAGGACACATGTGGGATATTTGTTGTTGCATGTGGAAAAGAAATAGGTAGATAGATGCTTGAGATTGAATGAGAATTGAAGGAGATTGAGTGAAATTTGAAAAAAGTTGTTGAATGTTGTTATATTCAGAGTAGAGTACTTATAGATTTGGATTTAAAGTTCCTTTGTTGGAATGTTGTAAAGTCTTACTTTCATATCGGTATAGAAAAATTGTTAGAGTTTTCAAGAATTTATAGAATATAGTTTCTATGTATGTACTTGTTATATTATGAAGTTTGATAAGATCTAGAATGTAGAAGTAATTATTCTATCGATTTAGAGGTAGACGGTTGGAATATTTTACTCTATATATATATATATATATATATATATATATATATATATATATATATATATATATATATATATATATATATATATATATATATATATATATATATATATATATATATATATATATATATATATTACATATATATATATGTATATATATGTAATATATATATATATGTATATATATATATATGTATATATATGTAATATATATATATATATATATATATATATATACACACATTATTAATGTTCAAACTGTTCAGAGTAAAATATTCCTAATCTAGAACTCGATAAAATTTTATATAGATATTGAAATAATGCTTAAGTTTATATGATACGAGTTAAGCGAAAACATTTCCATTTCCGGGATTCTTTTTTAAAATAATTAATTATAAGAATTGAAGGAAGGTTTATTTGTAAATACTTAAGAAAATAAATATTACTCTGATAAGAGTAAACGATATAAAAAAGATATGTAATTTAAGAGTAAACGCATATACATTTTTTTATAAAAATCAAGTACGTTTTACAATGATAGAATAAATGAGCGACTTAATAAATTTGTAAAAAATAATAGAAAATAAAACATGTTTGAAAATGATATTGTGGTTTTGTATTATAATAGTATAATACTACAGTAAATTCTTTGTTATTACATACTTTTATATTTTGTATGTAGAGTATACAAATTTCTCTTTTGTAAATTTATTCCTATTATGCAAAAGATTTATGGGATTAAAAACTATAAAAATACCATAATTAAATTTCGCTTCCAAAATTATTGTTCTATGCGTTGTTCTCCAGTGTCCTATTGTATAATAACAAACATAATGCTCCCTATTTCGGTGTCAGAAATCTACTCACGAAACTAGCAATACGTTACTTGGTTCAACGTTTCTAGCAAAACGATGATGTGATGTACTAGTATACAGGCATCAGAGTATTCCATTCAAACCTTCTCACTCTCTTCTGCATTTACAAATATGGGTAAAGCATCATATATAGCGAAAAGTTCATAAATTTTTTACAAAAATGTGGCATATTCAAACAGATAGACAGAATCTTAGCCCCCGCTTCAATCGACTAGAAGAGCTTATGTCTGAAGAATTATCAATGCTGATGGTCCTCATATATTCATAGTTTACGAGACATTGAGAGAAATATAACAATATTAATACATTGGATTCTGCTTACACATCATATATGTTACTGTGTCCATAGACACAACCGATGGGATAGTCGCTTCGCTCGTATCCAACCGCCTCACGATTGCTGAAGAGCAAAGAATGACTTAAACCTAATCTAATACCTTCTATGAACTATGTATAACGGCCACCCGACGCACACGTGCAATGTAACATCGCTGTGATACCGCAGCTACAACAACTGTGCGATCGTACGCTGTCGCCGCTATTTATGAGTATTTAATGTGGTGATAGCGGCGAAGAAGTTAGTACATATTGTGAAGAAGCAAAATGAACATACATGAAAAAGCGGATAGCTTTTGCATATTTACGTGAAATGTAGATTATTCCTGCGACTATTTTCTGCGGGATATCACTGCGATTATGTCTTTCTTCGACAAAAGTCGCTCGTTTACATCCGGCCTTAGTATACAAATACTTCGTGAAATCGCAGAAAATATTGAGTTCGTTCGTTTGTCAGTGTCCGTCTTGTAAAAAGTGCATTTACCACAATATTTATAAATTTTAAACAGGATGAAAATAAATTTTTTATTTATTGAAATTAAGCGTCGAGATCAAAAATACCAATAGTAGCATGTGACTTATCGTACCACCGATCGAAATGCTACTTGTCATTTTAAGGTAAATTAAAACATTTTAATGCGCTGTTTATTCATGTTAATATTATGTATACATATTACATATTAACACGTTTATTGACATTGTTAGAACGCAGAAAAACAGGAAACTTAATATTAAATAATTAAATTAATGACAACATAAGTACACACAGAAAACGAAAATCTAAAGTAGTATTAATATAAAGCCAATAATTATAATAACAATTTTTTAATAGCAAAGTGATAATAATCAGTTGATATTGATATAAACGGTGAAATTATAAATGGCAGGAAGAAAATATTATTTTTTATTTTATTTATTATTGCTTAGTCCGTGCCTTTTTCTACATCTCTTATGTTTATTTCTCTTCTTATATGTCTACCTCCCCTCTTTTCCACTCTATTCTATTGCACTCCCTTAATTTCTCTTCTCTATTATTGCTTTTAGTTCTGTTAAACCTTCTCCAGTCTCATTTAGCGTTTTTCCTATGTCCTTTGGTCCTCCCGTTATTTCACATTCTTCCATTACATGTCTCAGGTCTTCTTCTTTCCTTCTACATAGTCTGCGTCTTTTTTCTCCCTCTTCTTTCCAGTATTCCCTCGCTTTGATCTCGTTCTGGCCAATATTCTTCCGTCCTTCCACTTCATCCTCCCTTCTAAGTACTTTGGTCATTTTTCTTTCGCTATATTTCTGTAGTGTACATTATATTTGGATTCCCTTATCCTTGTCCCCCTCTCTTCTGCTTCTCTCTTTCTTCTTTTTTCTATAGTTTGGTCTGCTGTCATCCTTTCTTGCTCCTCTCCTGCTTCTACCTGCGTCCCTCGCTTTCTCACCTCTTCTAATCCCTTCTTTCTCTTTCTTGCTCTTTTCCCTTCATGGCCATTTCCCCAGTTTCTCTCTCTTTCCTTTATACACTCTTTTACTAATTCCTTTTTTGATTCTAGGGCTTTCTCTTCGTACCTCGTTGCTATTTTTAATGCTCTTTCTCTTATTTCTATTAACTTGCATTCTTCTATCAATATATAATTTGGTGTTGTCATATCTAAGCCTAATATCCATTTCGCATATCTTCTTTCAGAAAGAAAATAAATGTTATATATTAGGTTGTCCGAAAAGTATCTTTTATTTTATGAGGAAATAATAGACGCACAATGTTTTTTGTTTATTATTTTATCGAATTACGTACGATCCATTTTGTTCTGTTGAGATAAACACCGCGACATTTCACAGACTTGATTTCACGTTTGTATGAAGCTGCATCGTCGCAAAAAACGTTTGCGAAAGAAAGACACTTTCCGGACAACCTAATACATGTTGCATTGTTAAATATGTACGATATTAAAAATCATATAAATCTGTGTTTGAATCTGTTGTACTGTTACGTAAATTGTGTGGAATGGAATTTTCTCTCGTAACAGGTGATGATGTATTATTACGATCAAAGTACGTTTATTGAGAAATGTACTGCGAGTGAGATATCGATTCTGACACTCAGTGTTGTAAATGATGAGCGCATGATGAGAAGCTATGTATGATATTTTTTATTAATTTTAACATCTCCCTTCTAAATTTCAATTTCTGGTCTAAATTAAACAGTCTGACAGTGGATAATAAGAAATGAAAAAAAATATATTTTCACCTATTGTAGTAGATCGCGTAGGTGTATTTATGAAATTCAATAACGAATCTTCTATTGTTTCTCTACGGTGGCGTTTCCTGGGTAGTTCAGTGGTGACTGAAATGTTTCGAGTATTTGAAATATGTGTGCCCTGTGTTTTTGAATTCTTGTTGTGTCCTGTTATATGTAGGATCGTATTGCATACTATTTTCTGAATTTATTGTATCTTTTCTTCTTAATAAAAATGACAATTATTCCACATATGTATATTTTCCCCATATTGGCTGCCTATCCAAATCTCAACTTTCTACGAATGCTTCTCATGAATATATCTTTAATATTTCCCCATTTATTAACCAAATTTTTTAAATGTTTATTTTCTTACAAATACTTAAGTAACGTATATAACTTAATAGATCTATATTACAGTTATACAATTGGACATACTACAATTGCAAGAAAAGTTTGCAAGGCTATTTGGGTCTACTTTAAAAAAAGAATGTTTTCCTGTATTTTCCAAAGAAAAATAGTTGGAAATATCTGTAATAATATAAAATAATATAAGAAATAATATATGAGGGTTTCCAAAATGTTTCCAATTTTCCAAACTGTGTAGGAGTCATAGATCACAAGCACGTGAGAATAATAAAACCAGAAACGTCCACTACATTGCATTACAATTATAAAAAATATTTTTCTGTAGTACCTTTCGGAATAATGGATTATATTGTCAATTATATATAATTAATATAATTTTATGAAATTATCATATAAATCAAAATTAATATTATAATAATAAATATAATTAAATTATATATAATCCCTCAAATTACAAAATCAACTACATAGATATAAAAGTTGCCAGAAAAGAATCTGACAGTCACATTTTTGAAAGAATTAAGCCTTGTAAAAAAAATTACAAATGCTTTGAATATTCCCAAAAATTAGCCACGTAATGGAAAGGAGTACAGCGAAAATACATTAACATAGAGAAAGTATTTTTAATTACCGACTAACTCGAGCCTGTTGTTTTGTTGGAATTATGCATTTTATCGAATAAATGGAAAGTTTTCCGTAAGCCGCTGAATATAAAATTACCTTTTGCTGTAGATGTTATAAAGTGTTGTTGCATTCTGCGTAATGCGAAGTACGAAGTAGGGATGGCTATCAGTAAGAAAATTTAATTATGAAGGGATTGCATAATAAAACTTGTACTGAGAATCGAGACAAGGAGATTTAACCATAAAACAAATAAGAAACAACCTTGCGGACTATTTTGTTAGTGATAATGCCCTGACAGGACGAACACATTCAGCGTAATGTTGACGAAAAATTACATCAACATAATGATAGTTATTTTGTATAAAACAGATAAAATATACATATGTTTGGATTCGTATCTATCGTAGAGAATTGTGTTTTTTATAAAAATGTTAAGATATTGAAAAATGCTGATAAATATTAAAATGATTGTCAATTTTAACATTTTCTTACAACATATATTTTTTAAGAAGAAAAAGGCTTACAGGCGCAAATTTTCTCCGAAATTCGAATATAAGTTTCTTCATACTTGTAACCGAGTCAAATTTGGAATGTTGGGTTGTCATGGTATAACAATTCGATAAACAATTTCTTCGATAAGCAATTCCGTGTTGAAAGAATCCGTTCCGCTTCTTTTCGCCATAACGATCGCCATACGATCGTTTTGCAATTTGGCAAAGGGCGTACGATCATTGCGATATCGGTTGTTCAATTGCAGTGTCACAGACGTCGCAGTATGTGAACCGCATGCTCGTGTGTATTGCACGATTGAAAACATACGCACACGTATACCTGTCGAATCGTATGTAACGTCAATTCACATCAGAGACCAGGCCACACACCACGGACAGGATGGCACCCAGATGTCTGCTTTGGCGCGCACCCTCAATAGTCTTAAGTACCCACACCAGGGATCTTGGAATTTTCATAGTTAAGGTTCTTCGGACCAAGCGAGTATCTCTTGTCTTAGGTTTCCTTTTACGTTTATTGTTTACTACGTGTTAACACGGAAAGTTGGTTTTCCTCACGTCTGGTATGTTCCGTTAGCAACTTTCTCACGAGGGCGGCTAAAACTCTTCCTGGTCCACCAACCGTCTTATTATCCAATCTGAGACGGTGTCTATTGCCCTCACTTCCCTAACCAAAATTGTCATCAACAAATCCGATGGTCCCGTGTCCTTAGACGCATCCATCCCTAGTCTTCCTCAGACACAGTATTGTCAGTGAGACTTACTTATTCCGTATCCTTAGAATAGTCAACATATCTTTACCGGTCTCTATCCTTATAACAGTCGCGTACCTAATGTATCATTGTAACTAAGCCTTACATAACGTGGTTGGAGTGAATTGTGATTTATGTTAATTCAGTGTGTATTACATTGTGATTGCTGAATTCGTAATAAAGTTTAATTAAAACAAAATTAATAGTTGTGTTACGACTCAGCTATTTTATTTCATCAACCAACCCTTATTACTGAAAATTCTCAACGCGAGAATTGATTGTAAATTTTAATAAACACAAAAAAGAAACCAACCCTTAAATTTACGTGACACCGTGTGCATCGGCCGCAAATAGACCGTCGAACAGCGAGCGAAGCGACTATCGCGACGACAGTGATTGTGTACACAGTTCCACATATACTCGTATGTATAAGTAGAGTAAAAGTAGTAATATATTTTTCTTAATAACTTGGAAATTATGAGTTTGCTGCACTTCGGACCACCACCGTTACAATTCTCGAGACAGAGACTTTCGAACAAGGTGTCATACGCTTTAATATTCGTCATGGCAACAACTAAAATAGTGTGAAATTTTATTCGTCCCCCTAAGGAATATAAAGGACTTTTACTCTCACATGTATGTGGGATAGTGTGACGTCAGGGAAGAACGTGGCGTGAGGGGTAATTGTTTATTAGCGTTGTCGAGATATGTTAATGTTGTCAAGGAATGCTGTGAGCGTTACCAAGGTATGTTAAGGGAAAAATGAGCATGGAAAATGCTGTCAGAGTTGAATTTATCGTGGTCGTGTGAAGTTCGTTGCGTCGTTGTGTCGTAGAATTAGCGAGAAACGAATACGCGAAACGCGGTTTTTATATTCGATTTCGTGTGAGTGCAACGATATTGTATTTGTCATACTGTTTTCTATAAATTTATAATATAACATTCCTACATGTATAACTCAGGCAGCTCGAAAATGTAAAAAATTGTGAAATTTTCCGTACGAGTAAGCCATCCGTAATATTTTTCGTTGCTGCCATAATTCGATTTTAAGGGGTGGAATCGCTTCTTGAAGAAAAATTCAGAATTTTCTATCTGAAGCGAAATATTTCAAAAACGGTGAAAGATATCTACAAAAAAAAAAAAAAATGTAAACGAAAGTTACATCGTTTTATCGTATTTACGTAACTATGTAAACAAATTTTCGAAAAATTCATGATTTTCGAGTTACCGCCCTCCCTTGCCCAAACCACCCCTTAAAAAAATGTTGTTTACTATACATACTGAAATACCGCTGAATACCTTCGTTTCATATCTGTAAATGATTTATATGTTAACATTTCTTCTTTAAATAAATAAAACCATTAATTATAATAAATAAAATCAATTTTAATCAATTTTCACACTTGTCTTCAATAAACTGATTTCATAACGCAATATTTAAATAATTCATATTATTTACATAGTTTACACGAAGATTATCAACATCAAATTTAATTATAACGGTATAACAGTTTTTACTAATAAAGTTGACATTTAAACGTTGAATTCCCTCTTTGCATAACGGAGAATTGTATTAGAAATAATAAACGATAAAAGCAGCGAAAATCGCGATTTGTAATTGGTACCATAACGATATTCCTCATAGAAACGCTTGAAACAAAGATACAAATCGCATAAATAATCTTTCACTACAAAAGTAACAAATCTGCAAAATTCTGGAACTCGCTGCTATGCGTTTTTAAATATCCGCTTTTAAACCAAGCTTATTGGGAAGATGTTTGACAAGACATCCTCTACTTGTACGCAAGATTTCAGAATCTTTTGATTTTTCATCAAATTGCTACATTTTTATCGCAGCATGTCATCTTCTCTCAGCCTTTCTCATTTAAAAACTGGTCCGTTCATAACTCATAAAATCTCAGTAATTTACAATTTAGTAAGATTTCAATTTGTTTAAAATTTGTGGGTATCTGTATGAAGTAAATTCATCCTTTGAATCCTATTTCCGACCCACAAAAATTATTACATTTTTTTCCTAGAACAAAATATTTCGTGAACTGCTTATTGAGAAAATCAAGATAGTCAAAATATAATGCCCAACAAATCAACCATCATATACTGAATATAAAGTATTTTTTCACGTTTATTGTACACTTCTTTTAATATTGGCCATTACAATGAATATTCCTCCAAATGTTAAATATAATATAAAAGTGATCTACTCTTTCGTAAATTTATCGTTGAATCAATGGATAATCCTTTAACATATGCAAATCACCACTTTCGCGGAAGAAAATTTTGTGATTTCCAATTCTGTATTAACACGTTCGTCGCCACGTCGCACATATTCGTGCGACGGGTATACTTCCGTGGGGGTGTGATATCAATTACTTCTCAACCCCATCAGAGATAAGATCTCGACCCCCGACTTTCGGACACCACGGGGGTGTCCTGTGACGCATCTTAGTCCCCATCAGAGAAAAGACATCGACCCTCGACTGTTGGACTCCTTTGGAACCCACACCGAACCCCTCAACATCCCCAAGCCAGGATGTATGGTATATAAGCTGAGACTTCACCCAGCTCGGGCAGTTCTTGTTCTTGTTCTAGTTGCTGTTCTTGTACAACACCCCTTTTTTGGTTCAGCGTTATTCTATTATTGTAAGTGCCAAGATTATAATAAAGTTCGATAAAAGAAAATTAATAGTTGGGTTACGACTCAGCTTTCTTTTCTCTCACAACCCAAGTATCAGTTTTACGTGACAGGGGCCCTGTCACTAACGTATGGTGACGCTCTTCTCGTTCCAGTTAAGACGTTCGTCGCCCAGCGTGTTTCCTGCGGGGCCCAAATCCGATCGTGGCTTCCTCGATATTCGAACTCGATGAAATCCATTTATAATTTTTTTTTTAAATTTACTACTTCGTCATCGCTACTCTCCTCACTTTCAAATATATTTTCATACTGTTTACTGAACATTTTGGGGATGAAAAAATCACTGATGTACGTCTCACAAGTATGCTTCTCGACTAAATCAAAGATCTGAGATATCTGCCACGAGATTCTCTAGCTACTATTAAAACTATTTCTTAGTTTTATTGCTCAAGTGTAGCTATAGTAAAAGTCTGGACTAGGGTATTGGGGGTTCTCCCAACATTCCAAAAGGGAAGCCTCGATGTCCTTTCATCTCCAATACATATTTATAAAACTCGTACATGTATGCTCGAAAAGATCATGCCAGTTAGACTGGCATTCCGCACGCAGAGGATCAAAAATATCGGAAAATACTCGATATTGTAATTCCAATACGCTTAAAAATGTAATTCCAGTACACAATGTGTTAACGTTTCAGAATCGATGCGTACTTTGTATCGATATCACGTAACAGTGTTGAAAGCTGCGGCCACAAATTGAACCTATACAGGGTGTCTCACAAACGAGATCGCTTAAATATCTGCCTTATTTACGATTGTACGAAAAAACACTTCTCAAGGCAACTATTGTATTTCAAGCGGACCATGCAACGATGGGAAGAATTTTTTTCTCAAGCTTATTTTTCACGACATTTCAGGGGGTGATCGATACGTTTTTAAATGTAACCCTATATTTTTGTCCATATATCGATGTTTATTTTCATTCTTTACATAAAAGTATCAAGGTACTTGTATCTGAAAATGGTTAATTTAAAAGAAATTTTTACCTTAATTTTGTGAAACTCGTAAAATGGTGCAGAGCGATACGGTTTGTTTTCCTTGTTGTCTTTCCTACGCTACATTCGATGAAATTAAAATCGGAATATCTTTTAACAAGCATTTCGCATGTAATTACCTCGATACTTCGACGCAGAGAACAAAAACAATCATATCTACTGGTATAAACAATTATATGGAGCTCTATTTAACAAAAACACCGATAACTTGAAAAGACTAGAAATCTCTTAAAAAAGAAAAACGAAAAATTTCTTTCCAGCATTACACACGCCCATTGAAATAGTATTTTCATGCAATCGTAAACAAGATCTAACCGAGACACCCTGTATAGCTCCGAAACTTGCTATCCAATCCCTTCAACGTCTAACCACCAAGACGTTGGCAATGAACTTTATAATCGTTTCGTTGCACGTATTTCATTTTAACCGTGGGATTGTCGTCGGAACCTCGTTTGGATCGTCTTTCGTTCGTTTATTCGTTCGTTATTGACGTTCTATCTCATCCGTGTGTTCGCTTGCTCGGCGTTACGCCGATATCATTATTGGAACGTGACACGCCTGTTCCTCTCGACACGGTGACGCACAGTTTACGGAAAGTTCTGTAAGGTAGCAAGATCGTAATGCAATAATCCAGTCGATAAAATGACGGAACTTGTTTGGAATCTGTGATACTATGCGACATCTGATCGAACCAACGATTATTGAGTTTTTACACGTTGAAGCTTGTTTTAATGTGATTTGCACTAGAACTACTAGCACTAGAACTTTTAGCACTAGAACTACTAGCATGGTTAAAATTATCAATCCGCAATTTTTCTTACATTTTATGACCATATAATAAATGATATAGTTGATACAAATGCACAGATTATTAACAAAGATACGTCCTCGAACCGTTGGAATTATTAGAATCGTCGAAATTACTAGTTTTTAATTGTTTATACAGTTTATATAAAAATGAAATATACAGGGTGGTTGGCAACTGGTGGTACAAGCGGAAAGGGAGTGATTCTACGCGAAAAAAGACGTCGAAAATATACAATAAACATTTTTTGTTTGAGACTTTGTTTTCGAGAAAATCGACTTTGAATTTTCGCTCGGTACGCGTGCACTTTATCGCCTCTCGTTATAACGGATCTCACTGTAGATCGTTGTCTCGATGGAAAAATTAAAAAAAAAATTTTTATTCTATATTTTCGACTTCTTTTTTCGCGTAGAATCATCCCCTTTCCGCTTGTACCACCAGTTACCAACCACCCTGTATATATGTCGGGTTGACGTTCGACTTAGGGGCGTGTAACGCATCTTCATTAGGACAAGCCCTCGTTGTTGTTCAATGGAGATTATATTTACAGTTATATGTACAAATG
>NT_176664.1:100893-101329 GCF_000188095.3 Bombus impatiens | reverse complement strand
GAAATGACAGTCAGTTTTCGTCAAAATGGAAGAAATCTTCGCGATTTTCGAGCTATTAGACTTGCGAGCTATTTTGCTTGTTTCGGCGCTTAAACGGTCGGTGCATTACATTTGCAGTGTAAAGTGAAGTTCAACTAGCGCATAACTGTCGAAATGTCTCCTCCGGGAAGGAAATGTCCAGTAGATTTCATCAAAATCGACGAGAACTTCGCGATTTGCGTGCTATTTTGCTTGTTTCGACGCTTAAACGGTGGTGCATTACATTTGTAGTGTAAAATGGAGTTCAACCAGCATTTGCAGTGTAAAATGGAGTTCAACGAGCGCTTAAAAGTAGAAAGATCTCCAGCGGGAAGGAAATGACAGTTATTTTTCTTCAAAATCGATGAAATCTTCGCGACTTGCGAGCTATTTTGCTTGTATCGGCGCTTAAAAGGGT
>NT_176664.1:96177-99244 GCF_000188095.3 Bombus impatiens | reverse complement strand
GATTTGCGAGCTGTTGCGATTGTTTCGACGCTGAAACGTGCGAGCCTGGCATTTGGCGTGTAAGGCGGAGTGAAGTGTGCGCTTAAATGTCGAAATATCTTCAGGGGGATGGAAATGACGGCTATTTTTCGTCAAAATCGACGAAATCATCGTGATTTGCGAGCTGTTGCGATCGTTTCGACGCTGAAACGTGCGTGCCTGGCATTTGGCGTGTAAGGCGGAGTGAAGAGTGCGCTTAAACGTCGAAATATCTCCAACGGGAAGGAGATGACAGTTATTTTTCGTCAAAATCGACGAAACCTTCGGCGATTTGTGAGCTGTTATGCTTCGCGATTTGCGAGCTATTTTGCTTGTTTCGACGCTTAAACGGTATTGCATTGCATTTGCAGTGTAAAATGGAGTTCAACGAGCGCTTAAACGTCGAATTATCGCCAGCGGGAAGGAAATGACAGTTAGGTTTCTTCAAAATCGACGAAATCTTCGCGACTTGCGATCTATTTTGCTTGTTCCGGCGCTTAAACGGTCCGTGTATTACATTTGCAGTGTAAAATACAGTTTAAAAAGCGCTTAACTGTCGACATATCTCCACCGGGAAGGAAATTACAGTCAGTTTTCGTCAAAATGGAAGAAATCTTCGCGATTTGCGCGCTATTTTGCTTGTTTCGACGCTTAAACGGTGGTGCATTACATTTGCAATGTAAAATGGAGTTCAACGAGCGCTTAAATGTCGAAATATCGCCAACGGGATGGAAATGACGGCTGTTTTTCGTCAAAAACGACAAAATCACCGCGATTTGCGACTTTTTTCTTGTTTCGACGCTGAAACGGGAGTCCATTACATTCAGCGTGTAGGACGGAGTGAGAAGAGCGCTTAAACGTCGAAATATCTGCAGCGGGATGGGAATGACGGCTATTTTTCGTCAAAATCGACGGAATCATCGCGATTTGCGAGCTGTTGGGATTGTTTCGTCGCTGAAACTGGGCGTGCCTTGCATTTGGCGTGTAAGACGGAGTGAAAAGAGCGCTTAAGCGTCGAAATATCTCCTGCGAGAAGGAATTGGCGACTATTTTTCTTCAAAATCGACGGAATCATCGCGATTTGCGAGCTGTTGCGATTGTTTCGACGCTGAAACGTGCGAGCCTGGCATTTGGCGTGTAAGGCGGAGTGAAGTGTGCGCTTAAATGTCGAAATATCTTCAGGGGGATGGAAATGACGGCTATTTTTCGTCAAAATCGACGAAATCATCGTGATTTGCGAGCTGTTGCGATTGTTTCGACGCTGAAACGTGCGAGCCTGGCATTTGGCGTGTAAGGCGGAGTGAAGTGTGCACTTAAATGTCGAAATATCTTCAGCGGGATGGAAATGACGGCTATTTTTCGTCAAAATCGACGAAATCATCGTGATTTGCGAGCTGTTGCGATTGTTTCGACGCTGAAACGTGCGTGCCTGGCATTTGGCGTGTAAGGCGGAGTGAAAAGAGCGCTTAAACGTCGAAATATCTCCAGCAAAATATCTCCAGGAATTGATGACTATTTTTCGTAAAAAGCGACGAAATCATCGCGATTTTCGAAACGGGCGTCCATTACATTGTCACGTCCCGCGCTCCGCACGCGCTGTAACAAGAACAAGAAAACCACTCTATACAAAACGCGCGAGTAAGGATTTGAATGCACAAACGAACACACGGCACAACGAAACTAAAGGAAGGATTATCAAAACGACTGCGACTGATAGATCCAACCAATAAACAAAATACATATACACACAACTCTAAATATACCTACCAATAACCGACTTGCAATTTGAAAACCTGTGGTCCAATATAATATAAATCCAACCAGTATAAAATAAAATAAATAGAACCAGCTAATGGATTGTACGAGTCACGAACCAAGCAAATAAACCAGGAAAATAAGAATAACTACAAAAAGGGGAAATAATTGAAACGTCAGGAATACATGTATATATAAATATATTTTAATCAATCAACTTGGAGCGTTACATATAAGTATAAACATATATGCCAAACATGTAATACCTTAGTAAATATTAGAGACAGTACTTCCAATACTACGCAACAAATACAATATTATCAATTTATGAAATATAAGTATATATGAAGTGAAAAACTAATAGTTTAACGAATACATAAAACATACAATATTGTATTATTAAAGAAATGAAGGTTACATTGTCAGAAATATATATATATATATATATATATATATATATATATATATATATGTGCGCATTCTACATTATTAAATCAAATAGTAATCTAAGATACATACTCAAAACTAGCCTACATTTCGGTAAAGTGTTATAAAATAAGAACTACATTACGAAACATGCATGTCTCTATATAAATATATGTCGGGTTTACATTAGAATTAGGGGTAGAGGCGTGAAACGAATCTTTGTTTGGGTTACACGTTGTCGTTATGCAATAGAGAAGATATTGGCTAGTGCAAATACGTAGGCAATAGAGAAGACATTGGGTAGTGCAAATACGATTATTATAGAACCGGACAAGTAACCGTGGTAGTAGAGATCGCGAGCGAGAATGCCTTTCCCATCCCGATGATGCCACATAAAAAACTAATATGGGGTGTGTCTAAGAATACGAGATCATTGGATTCGTCGAGAAAAGCCTTCGAGATCATCGGATTCGTCGATAAAAGCCTTCGTTCAGAAAGTAAGGGAAATTGGCGTTGCTGCTAATTGGTCAATCTCCATATCGGTGGTTAGACAAAGATGCTAGCCGCCCTCGAGGGAAAGTTGCTAGTGAGAGACGCCGCTCATTGAAAATGAATCTCCCTTATTTTCCCGTAGTTGGGACAAAGACTGTTTGTCTATTAGAAGGACTTTCGCTAGCTAAGTCTTAAGATTTATAACGGGCCCTCGGGCTAGCCGAACGTGTACTGCGGAGACGCATCGACATCTGGCAATCATCTTACTCGAAGAATAGAGTCTGCGTGTGGCGAGCTACGGGACAGAGACCGTTGGAATGTTTACTGTCGAGTGTTACAACTATTTCCTTTTTAAGGAGAGCTATAGAATTACTCC
>NT_176664.1:75539-96120 GCF_000188095.3 Bombus impatiens | reverse complement strand
ACTGTCGCCTCGAGCCAAAGCTCACCGTCACTAATCTCGAACAATTAGAATTGGATTGAATAACTACAATAGTTTAGTTACAGTTGTAGTAGACTTTAGATTGCAATGTTGCGGGGCTATCCGAAGGTTCCGGTGTCCTTTCATCTCCGACATATATATGTATATTCACACGAACAATACTATTGTCACTTTAAACAATATTAATGAATAAATGTTCTAATTGCGGTAGAATAAGGAAAAACGTGCGGCAGACGGAAAATTACTTCGATATTAAACAAAACTAAAGACCCGCCAGTATAACCTTACTCATGACATTTATGAGCAGCCATGTTAGATTTACACGTGCGCATCGGAACAACTAACGCGCGTCATGGCGACGGGAATATTAGGGATTAATGGAAATCAGGCGCGAAAAACAAATCGTGAAAACATATTGTTAACATTTTTTTTTAATAAATTCTATGCGCAACTACACTGTCAAATACAAATATAGAAATATATATATATCGTACATAAAAACAAAATACATTTAAAAAAAAATAATAATAAGGAACCTCTGATGGAAATGCCTCCGCAAACACTGTTCGAACGTCGATCACCGAAACCTAGGGAAACAACAAAAAAAGGAAAAAGCATCAAAATCGCAAAAACAATCATAATATGGAAATATCCAAACTTACGCAAAATAACTCGAAGAAGAAGGTCCTTGTTGTGGGAGAGCAGCGGAATTGTGCGTGTTGCCCGAGCAAACATCGAGATGATAATGATGCTGCAGCCGCCAGCCCTTGCACGCGCCGAAGAAACACGGGTAATTCCCACGGTACAAAACATAGAAGTTTCTCGCGGAAAAAACTAGATCAGCATGGAATGCTTCAAGTCTCCTAGACGCTAGCTCAGCAGAAACACAGGAGCGATGGAAACTAAGTCGAAATATGGAATTTACATTCTGTCACGTACGATTCCAAGAAACCCAAACTGCAACATCCCGATTCCCACGGAAGCGTACCCCCAGTGGACCACCACCCTGTGGGGGATGGCATTATATATAAGCGTAGCAACATAGCGCAGCGCTCATTATTATTTTAATCATTCTTTGTGCTCATTATTATTTACGTACCATATTGTGCTCATTATTATTTGTGATTCATTTCTTTGAATTCATTATTAGTTTGTTCACTCTTTGTGTTCATTGTTACTACGTTCGTTATTGCGCTCATCATTACGTTTAGAAATTTTGTATAGTATTTTGCGTTTCGGGTTCTTTTGTTTTTCGGTCAAGAAAAGAGAGTCGCGATTAAGTAAAAGAAAAATTTTATCTTTGAGGTCCTCATTTCATCGCTTAGACAAAAAAGCGCATTGTAACTACGGTACCATTGTAACTGCGGTATTAATCCGATTAGTAAATTGTTCAGCCTGTATCGAAATAGATAAATAAAGTAAAAGTTGGTAATAAGCTATATCCGAGTTCAAATAATAAACCCAACAAAAACACCGACGACCACCGGAGCAGCTGAAGTAATGGCGCCAGACAGCACCTATTCCTCAAGGTACGAAAATTAATTTTGAACAGACAGCACCTATTTCTCAAGGTAAGAAAATTAATTTTGAAAATTTCCTTCTTCTCTGGTAATTTCGTTGCCCTCGAGAATCGAATTAGAACTTCCTATCATCGATCTCGTTTTATTTCCGTGAAGGGTTTTGAAGATAGAATCATTGTTTAAACTTTAAACAAAGGGGTTGTCCGCTGTGTCGGCTTGTGCGAACGGTGTTTTCAGCTACTGAAAGACCCACTGATCTTCGCATTCCTCCTCCCAATGTTGGCAAAATATTGCCCGTCTTTGGGCAAGGCTTGCGAAATCACACGAGTCCCACTCGTTGGGCGAGGCTTGCGAAGTCACACGAGTCCCACACAGAGAGGATCGTTAGAATTATCCTCGATTATTAAACTCAAAAGGCAAGAAAATCGTGGCAACAGAATCCATCCTAGCAAATGAATTGAGCTTCGGTTCTAACGACAAACTACTATAGCGAAATTAAAGGTGAAAAGAAGTCAAACGTAAAAATAAATTTATATAAAACAACGAAAAATCTCGCATTCCTATCCAATCCAGCAACGCTAAAATATATATATCCAGCTAATAAAATATATATATAGGTAATAATCTAAGCAATTCTACATTCAAATAAAAATCCGTTCAACGAGGACAAATATTTATTGTACCCAGCTTTAACCCTCTCCCGTGCCAGTATCCCTGCACATAGCAGGCTAGCCGAAAAGTGGAATTCATTTGCCAGTTGCATTAAACGTTAGTTAGCGCTACCCATTATACGTAAATTACCGGATAAAACTCTTACGAAGTTCAGGAAATACGCGACAGACGAATGTACAAAGATTTGTCTTCCTACAGCCAAGAACGTGCTACAGATGCACTTTCAGACTGGGAATTCAATCTAGTTACCAATTTGTATCCGACGATACTTATAACCGACATTGTAACACCTTTAATCGACAAAATCGAATAAATTATAACATATTTACATCAATATAACTCAATCGGACGAAATAAATATATTTGGCAATATCAATTGTCTATTCCGAATAACTTTAATCCTCTCCCGTGCCAGTACTGCTGCGCATAGCAGGTTAGCCGAAAAGTGGAATTCATTTGCCAGTTGCATTAAACGTTAGTTAGCGCTACCCATTATACGTAAATTACCGGATAAAACTCTTACGAAGTTCAGGAAATACGCGACAGACGAATGTACAAAGATTTGTCTTCCTACAGCCAAGAACGTGCTACAGATGCACTTCCAGACTGGGAATTCAATCTAGTTATCAAAGACATTATAGACGAACAATACCCATCACACACTAATACTCTTAACTTGAAGAGAAACAATAATAATAGTAATAATAAAAACAAAATTTTTTGAAATAATCCTTAGACTATTTCTGGTGGCAGCAACTACCGTATTAATCAGAAATCTAAATCAATATTTCATACACAATAATATCATTTCAATATTTCCCTCCCAATTAAACTTAATTCAAACAGAAAATAAATTCAATAAGATTAAAATTTAAAATTTTGTTGTTTGCATGTACGTTTCCTTCTACGATAATTAATTGTGCACTAGGTGCTTTTAACTTTCACTGCTTTTAATTATTTTATTGAATTAACATGTTGTGTAATTAAATGATGGTTAGAACACACACATAATAATTTTCCTTTTTCTTTTACGTTTCTACTATCTGCATGATTTGATAAGCATTGTCACACTTCCTTTGAGTTAGGCACAATATTGTTATAAACATTTAGTAGTATTATGTTTTGTATCGAAACAATTAAAGTTAATTCCTACATTTGTTTCAGCTGGCTGTCGCAGATTATGTTCTACGGATATGGACAGATAACCTATCTTCGCATATACACTTCCTTCTACGATGAGTAATTGTTCAAGTGGTATTTTCCACTTCCACTGTTTTGTAATTATTTTATTGAATTACACATTTTATATTTAAGTAATAGTTAGAGCACGCATAGTAATTTTCCTTTTCCCTTTTAGGTTACCACTATCTGCAGTATTCGACAAGCAGTGTTGTTCCATATACTACCGTACTACATTGTCTCTTGAAATCGTTCTTGTGGTCTGTTTCGATTGTGTTAGTTTTAACTTCTTCGAGTGTATTGTTCGTGGAATCCCTTTTACTTTAATTTTGACGTTTCGTGTGTGGATTCTGACAATACCGCCTGGTTTATTGAAGTGTGTTAATATGCCTAGGTGTTTTATATATTTTATATCTGGTTGTATATAAGATATATTTTGTTTATTGTGGTTTTGTATGTCCATATTTGCTGTATATTAAATTGCTTGATATTTCCTGTTTGTTATAAAGGTGTGTATTCCTATCGTTCCATTCCTTTTTCCTTTCCTTTGAATTATTCATGAAGTTATTACGAGATTTGATTAAATTGTCGAATTGTAGGTTATCCTGATTGAATATAGTATTATGTTGTGATTTATTAATTAATTTGCGAGTCACTTTTGGTTAATTGGTTCTTCATAGTTTATTCTTAGTCGGATTATGAAATTATAGGTTATGTTGTACTCTTTATATTTACTATTTCGTTAGAGTACCTATTTTAACTTTATTATCTCTTATTTGCCCTCGTATACTATTTCTCTATATATGACTACATTTAATTAAACTTTTATTTAAAAAATTTCCGTTTTCGTTGTATCGTGTGTTCGTTTTGGATATTGAATTGTCGCTCGCGTTATTTTTATATTGCGGTTTTCCGTCTTTTCGTTACGGCACGTGCGTAGCGCGGGACGTGACACAACGTTCATTAGCCGCGCTGGATATACTCGTCCCCGGCTGATCACGAAACTTAAGCAGCAGCGGTCACGGGGCGATCCATGGTGGGTGACCGCTCCGTGAGGTGTTGACGGAGACGCGCCGAAGCCATTTTTCGCCTCTGAAGTGATGGCCCCTGGGGAACTGGATGGCCGAAGCACACAAGGCAGCCTCCCTTAAACATAAACAGAGGAGACAGACGACAGAGGGCACCCTGGTAGAACTTCGCAAGAGACCCCGAATGCACCCTTTACCAAGCGTCAGGGAGACAACCGTGTAGAAAAAAAGGTTGGGGTTAGATTGGGGAGCACGGTATAGTGATTATATGTCATTCTGACAATAGATAGTTATGTGTTATATATCTTACTTTGTATGTATATATGAGGACGTACTTACTTCTACGAGGTAGTGATAAATGGATGATGGCTTAGCATCAGGCGAAGCCGGTTTTGATGCCTGTAAATAGGTATCGAATGAGTTTTTAGTGAAGGAGATTATATTACTTGCTTACTTACTTAGTTTATCTAGTAATTGGTCATCGACATAGTACTGTAATTTAGTTTATCTTTAGATTAGGCTATTTTATTATATAGCGATGAGTTAGGTATAGTGACTATATGACATTCTGACAAATAGATATTTATGTGTATATTTACCTCCTGCTCACTTATAATTATATATGAGGGATGTACTTACTTTAGAGGCAGTGACAAACTAGTCGATGATTGCGTAGAAAGCTTATGTGAGTTAGCGAAGGGTAAAAGTCTCTGCAATGAAAGCTGGGTACTCACTGCAAATGCTTACACAGGAAGTTTATTATAAGTGATATCTGTGCTGATTTGAATGATTATTAAATGGACAGTTGCTGGTGGGCGTGAGGTGGTGCAGTATTTTATATCTCTGATGGAGAAGTGGGACGTGTCACGCAATGCAGTGGCTGTAGGAGGTTATGCGGAGACCTGTAAGTACTATTCTTACTTTATTTATGTTAATTGAAATAATAAGGTCTAGGAGAGTATTAGAATATACGCACCATGTCGCGTTCGACTCTGTTGTCATCATTTTTCTCACCATTTGCTCGGGTTACGGATGGTATTTCGCTTTGTCATTATAAAACTAACAGCACACTGAGTAACGTGTAATGTAAGATATTCACGCGTTGCGGGTAATGCATAAGCGATAATGGGATTTTAGTAATAATATTCGCTAAATACCAACACACACGTGCACTTCCTGGAAACGCTTCCCTATTCGCCGTAGAGATTGCAGGTTCGGGCGGATATGTGAGTAAGATTTGTTTTTCAAATTATTGTGGAGTTATTATAACACTCGCGATGGCACGTCACTTTGTGAAGCGGCAAATATGCGAAATAGTTTTACTATAAAGCCGCGCACGTGTGTAGAATGGACGCCATTTGCGTGATGGGTGGCATTAGGACGCATGTGTCACGTAATTTTTAGGGTTGGTTGGTGGAAATAAAATATAGTTGAGTCGTAACACAATAATTAACTTTGTTTTAATCAACCTTTATTGTGAATTCACCAATCACAATGTAACACGCTCTGAATTAGCATAAATCACAATTCACTTCAACCACGTTATGTAAGATTTAGTTACAACAATACATTAAGTACGCGACTTATAAGGCTAGAGACCGATATAGATATGTTGACTATTCTAAGGATACAGAATAAGTGAATTTTTACTGACGATACTGTGTCTGAGGAAAGCTAGGGGTGGGTGTGTCTAAGGACACGGGACTATCGGATTTGTTGATGACAATTTTGGTTAAGGAAGTGAGGGCAATAGACACCGTCTCCGATTGGATAATAAGACGGTTGGTGGACCAGGAAGGGTTTTAGCCGCCCTCGCGAGAAAGTTGCCAACGGAACATACCAGATGTGGAGAAAACCAACTTTCTAAGCTAACACGTGGTAGACAATAAACGTAAAGGGAAATCTAAGACAGGAAATACTCGCTTGGTCCGAAGGACCTTAACTATAAAAATGCCAAGGCCCCTGGTGGGCACTTAAGACTATTGAGGGTGCGCGCCAAGGATATGCAGACATCTGGGTGCCATCCTGTCCGTGGTGTATGGCCTGGTCTCTGATGTGAATTGACGTTACACATGCGTTGGCGTGAAGCGATGCGCAGGTGAGGTGGTTCGCTGCATCGATGCGTGTCGTCGCCACCTTACGGACATCGCTCGAGAGTATGTACGGTCGGCTCAACGTAAGTTCCTATTATGAAGGAATAAAGTCGGGTCGACCAGAGTTCTATTTATACATCATCTTATTTTATTTCATTTTAATTATTTTATTACTCGAGCCGAACTCTCTTTGTAAATAAATAAGTGATGGTGTGCTGCGTAACGTGGAGATTTTATTTGAGTTGCGTGGCGACTAGTAGGTTGGAGAATGCAATTGTTAGGTGCATTCTTTTAATTATTTATTTATTTATTTATTATTTATTATTTTGTTATTTATTATTAGTTATTATCTATTTATTTATTTATTTAGTTATTCATTTATTTATTATTGTATGTTGTTTTATTTATTATTATTTAGTTTTGTTATTATCGTCATTTATTTTATTATTTTATTATTTATTTATATATGTAGCGATTTACGCACGCATCATTAGGTCTATTATTAGAACGACAGGCGTTCAGTTTGATGAAATGAAGATTATAGTTTTATAATTTTTAATATTATTTATTTCTAACACATTATAGCTATATGTAATTGAGGTTATTTATGTACCTATATATTATTTATTAACATGTATATTACGGTTGGCTTCGTTGACAACTTGGCGAGTTTTTGGTTTATGATAGGATATATTTGGACGGTTTTTGAGCAAGGCTGATGACGACTACGGCTATATTCACGGACTATGTACCTAAAATATTACTATGGACAAGTCAATTATTGATAACAATAAGGCGCAGGGGGTTTCGGAGCTCCCAGGCCCCGTCGGGACATCGAGTGGTGTACCAGGCCCCACCCGACGGTCATTGAGCGATGGGCAAACGACGAGAGGAGAGTGTGTCCCGGCGCTACCTCTCGTTCGGTAAATACGACCGGGGACCATTATAGCTGCAATGAGAGCGACGGGGAAGTCGCGAGTGGCAGCGCAAAGAGGAGAGGAGAAAGTAAAGGAAGTTCTCGATCACCCAAGATGAATACAAAACTCCTTGAGTTTAGCGAGAACATCAGAGAGGTGATGAAAAAGAAGGACCTGGGCACCCAGAATATAAGTAGCGGTAGGGATGAGGGTACCGAGAGTGATGGCGGTTGCAACAGGAAGAGATGGTTTCCTGGCTCCCGTAATGAGAGGAGTTAAAAGTAAAGAAAATACTTCAATGGTAACGTGGTCCAGTATCGCCGCGAAATCAACGAGTGAATCAGCTGAGGGTAGCGTTTCCGAAGGGGATGTTCCCATGTCGGAAAGCAGCTCTAGCGCCACGCCGATTTCAGGAAAATTGAGAAGACTGAGAGAGGCGCAAATGAAATCGGCGCCGAAAACTGCAAGGAACGTCGAGAAAACCCCGGAACAAAAGGCGGAGGAGTGTGTTATAGTCAAGCCTGCCGAGTTCGAAGAGATAGTAGACCTCATGAGGGGAGCTTACGAGAATCCGAAGAATGCAGTAAGAAGATTACACCTCATCTCCAAGAAGGATCCAAAAATTCAAGAGCTTGCTTCCGCGGCTAAAGGAAGATGGATGAAGACCGGGACAAGCTTATGACGTCCTTAAATAAGAAAGGAAGGAGAGGTAAGAGAAGAGTGGAGAGACCTGAGGGGGTAGAGGTCTCTACACAAACTTCCCCTCTGATAGAGGAGACAGGAAGAGGAAATGGGGACAATAGAAGAGGAATGTCCTCAGAATCCAGAAATAAAAGGAAGATAGTCTCCCCGCTGGAAGTTAATGAAAAAGAGAGCAATATGAGAATAAGAAGAAGCGATACTTCTTATGCAGAGGTATGCGGTTCAAAGAAGAAGAGTGCTATGGATACCAGATATGCTGAAGCCTGCGAATCCGCAGACGAGTGGACGATCCAAATGGGCAGGAGAGAGAAACGAAGGATAAAAGAAAAGATAGGAAATGACAAAGAGGACAGCGGACCACCGCCGCCGCCGCCTACCGAGAATCGAGGGCCGAAGATGCCGAGAGTTCGTAGAAGGCCGAAGACCATCCTTATTAAAGTAGGAGAGGACAAGGAATGGCTACAGGTGTGTAAAGATCTCATGGTGGCGAAGGATGTTCTTAAGGAAAGCTCAGGTATTCGTAGAACAAGAGCCGGGGACATCTGATAGAAACGAGGGCTGGCGCCGAGATGAAAGTCGCTGCAATAAGATAAACAAGCTTATTGGCGATAAGCTACGAGCGATAAGGTACGAGCGACGCCTTTACAAGACAAGGTGTCGGTAGCATACTGCAAATAAGTGTAAGGCTGTAAGTCCAGGAAAGGAGGTATGCAGGAAGTGTGGAGGAAGAGACCACACAATAGCAGGATGTCCACATTTACCGTGCTGTGCGAAATGCAGCAAGGAGACTGGTATTAGATTTGACCATGTGACGGGGTCCCTAGCATGCCCCAGTTACGGGAAAATGTTACGACAAGGTAGACAAGGGAGGAGATAAAAATTCTCCAGATTAATTTGAATGTAGATGTAGGATGGCGCAGGATCTAATGTGCCAAAGCGCGATCGAGGCTACACCGGATGTGGCAATAATATCCGAACCGTACAGGCAGCTACCTTACTGGTATAATGATAATAAGGGTGATGCTTCGATTTGGGTCACGCAATTCAATGGTCGAGCACCGGATGAAACGCTTCTGTACAGGAAGGACAGACTAATGGATACTGGTGTAGGTGATATCCTCTGTTTCAGTGGTTATTGCACCCCCAAAATCAAGATAGAGGAATACATGATGTACATAAATAAGCTTGCATCGGAGATAAGGAATGGTGTAAACAGAAACAAGAAATTGATTGTGGCTGGCGACTTTAACGCTAAGTCCACTTGCTGGGGAGGAGAAACCACAGATGAGAAAGAATTTTCATGGAAACCCTGTGCGATTACAGTGCGTTCCCTATAAGGCTGGACGATAAATATACGTTTTATAGGAACGGAAGGACGAGTTGCCCTGACATAATCAGTGCAACAAACAAAGTTAACGACCTCAACGTAAGGAGTAAGGTTTTAAATGCTTTCACAGCATCGGTTCACTTATATATATTTCATACTTTTAAAACGGGGACCGTAAGTGATCGAACCAAATTTTTTAAATATGTGACGAAGAGTCTTGCACCCGACATATTTTTAACGAAATTTGATGAGATCGCTAACGTAGAGAATTTTAATACCACGGACGGACATGGCAGAGCTTTTACAGAAATGTATGGTGGAAACATGTGACAAGATGCTGAAGAAGGTGATCTGTACGGCGAATAGGAAGTACAGCAACCATTGGTGGAATGAGACTCATAAAGCTCATAAAGTATTAAGAAGAGTAACTAGAGCGAGGAAGAAGGAGGCCAGTGGGATTGATGTTCCTATCAGCGCCTATAAGGAGATAAGGAGTCAGTTGAAGAAAGAAATTGCTGGTAGCAAAAAGAGAGCTTGGGCCGGATTCTGCGAGATCTTAGAAATGGACCTATGGAGAAAACCGTATCGCACAATCATGAGTAGATGCAACAAGAAAGGTCTTCCGAATGACGTGACGATTAACAAGGTCAAAGAGATCTTAAATTGTTTATTTATTATTGGACACAGACCGCTGCAAATGGAGGTCGAAGAATGTGACAGGGAGGAAATCACCTACAATACGACACTCGACGAGGAAGATGTGGGGTAACGTCCTAGTTAAATTTTGTTGTACAAGTGTAGCTAAGGAATAGGTAATGTAAATAAATAATGTAAATAAATAATGTTTATATGTAAAGATAAATATAACCTGATAAGCAATTATCATAACAAGCGATATTGACAGAGCTAGTACGAAATTAATGAAGTGTATATATTTGTCGGAGAAGAGTCAGGAACTGGGTTGTGGGCGTTTGATAGGCTTCCCTTGGAGTTGGCCATCATTGTGTTATAACGAAGATACGGTCTGTTAACACGAGTATGGATATTACCGACTCGACAATCAACCGCCGCGGTTGGACACTCGCGATACTAGTGATGTTGGTTTTAGGTTCAATAACGAATCTGTGGTCAACGGGATGACAGATGTACGTGCTCACAAAAATCTAAGACTCTTTACGAAAATGTGCAATACCCATTAAATCGGACGCGCAATATTCACTGGTCGTAAAGGGTTACTCTTTTCGTCGATGAGATCGCGAGAGAGAATGACTTTCCCGCCCCGATGATGCCACAGAGGAAAACTATGATGGGGTGTGTCTGAGGACACGAGATCATCGGATTTGTCGAGAAAAGCCCTCGTTCCGAAAGTAAGGGAAATTGACGTCGCTGTCAATTGGTCAGTTTGGGACAAAGACTGTCTGTCCGTTTGGAAAATCTCAATTGCCGGAAAAACCCAGGTTTTATAGCGGGTCCTCGGACTAACTGGACTTGCGCTGTGTACGTGCCTCAACATCAGGTATTCATTGTCCTCAGAAACCGTTGGAATGTTTTACTGTCAAGTATCTCTATTGGTATTTCTGTTGGGACAGAGACTGTTTGTCTGCTTGAAGGACTTTAGTTAACTAAACCTTAAGATTTATAACGGGCCCTCGGGCTAGCCGAACATGTACTGCGGAGACGCATCGACATCTGGCAATCATCTGACTCGAAGAATAGGGTCTGCGTGTGGCGAGCTACGGGACAGAGACCGTTGGAATGTTTACTGTCGAGTGTTACAACTATTTCCTTTTCAAGGAGAGCTATAGAATTATTCCATGCCTCTGTTAGACAAGGCGTTCATCCCGTGACCGCTGCTACGTTCGGTGACTGGCTGTCGCCTCGAGCCCAAGCTCATTATCACAACTCTCGAACAATTATAATCGGATTGAATAACTACAATTGTTTAATTACAGCTATAGTAGACTCTAGGTTAGAATGTTGCGGGATTATCCAAAATTCCAAAGGCTCCGGTGTTCTTTCATCTCCGACATATTTAATACCATTAAATAATGAATTCTGGTAGTTACCGTTAATGTGAGTTGTTATATCCCCAATTATTATTATAACAATTGTAAGTTGTTAGTGAATGAGTAATAGTGTGATAATTAGCAATCATCGAAGGGGGATGTTAAGGCATCGCTAGTGGCAGATTACATGACCGAGCTCTATGTGTGGATTTGCGATCTGTAAGTACTGGGATAATGCACTGTTATTAATCCGAGTGTTGCGTAAAGTGAAATTTATATAGACTTTATGACACTATGACACGTGTTGATTCTGCAGCCGCCATTTTGAGTAGGGCTACGGATAAACAATCATAGACTGGCACATAGATAAGCGACTATAGTGGTGAAGTTGTTGAACATTAATTAAATAATATCTAGAGCCGAACCAACTATTAATAACTATTAAGAACCAATTAGTATAAATATTAAAAGTATTAAAAGTATAAACTACCAGAAATATACATGTTCTAATTTTAGCATGATAATAGTGAGTAATAATTATATTATTGGTAAAGTGTTAATGCTTATAAGTATTGTAATTACTATTGAAGAGGTTGACTCAATTAAATACTTCCCCCCCATCCCCAAGAGGAATACCAAGCTCCTGGAGTTCACAAATGAGATACGAGAGGTGGTGGAGAAGAAGAGTTCTGGCAGCCCAAAGACCAGTGGTGGACGGGTGACGCCGAGAATAGTCTCGGTTATTACCGACAAGGAGGGATTTCTAGTTCCGGTCGTGAAAGAAGCCATAGGGGGAGAGGGAAGTTCTCTTGTAACCTGGTCGAATTTGGTCGAAATCGGCCAGTGAAACAGTCGAAGAGACGGCTAGCGCGTCTGAAGAAGAGGCTTCTGTCTCGGAGAATAGCAACTATAACACTCCGATGGTGTCTAAAGCCAAGCAATTGAGGGAACTACTCCCTAGAGCGGCGATGAAGAGCAAAAAGAGTGTATCAAGAGTCGAGTCGGAAACAGCAAACTGCGTATTATTCAGACTCGACGAGTGGGAAGAGATAAAGAGTTTGATGGCAGCAGCTGATACAAAAAGCGCGGTGTACTCAGTAGGCTTTATACATATGCCAGAAGGGACCCAAAGATAGAGGAAATGGCAGTGTCGGCCGATAAGAAAGTGGACGATGTGTGGGAAAAGCTGAAGGAAGTATGGAGTAAGTCGTAGAGGTAGGAGACAAGTGGATAGGCCCGCCAAGGTTAACATCTCGACGCAAACTTGCCCTCCTATGGCCCATGTCGAAACAGGGAGCGTGGGTACGAGGAAGGTGGTGGAGCACAGCAGCAAAAGAAAAGTTGTGCCGCCGTTAGAGGATAGAAAGGCTGCTGATATCAAAAGGGCTAAGAGGGGCGATACCACGTACGCGGGGGTATGTAGGGAGAGGAAAGGGAGTGAAGCTGACCTCAGAGTGCGAGTTCATTTGCGCGAGTTCAGAGGATGGGCTCGGTCTAAAAGCAAAGGACATTTTAAATATTCGACGAAGGACGTTTCTAAGAAGTTTTGACGATACAAAAAATAAAACAATGGAAGCACAGTTGAGGGAGACAATAAAACAAGAGGACTATCTGCAGCGGATTATCGAAGAATCTTGTGAGGCTTCACTCAAGAAAGTATTTCTCCCTAAGGGGAGTAGAAACCCAAATTACTGGTGGAACGACGACATTGCGCGGCTCCGGTGGAAGACCGTCAAGAAGAGGAGATTAGAGCAGAGGTCGAG
Source organism: Bombus impatiens (assembly GCF_000188095.3). Lineage (NCBI taxonomy): Eukaryota > Metazoa > Arthropoda > Insecta > Hymenoptera > Apidae > Bombus > Bombus impatiens. Next base: position 82,895 of record NT_176664.1, on the reverse strand, counting down.
GTGTAGAAATAAGGAGTGTGCCGCCCAGTTGGGAGCCGATTATAGGAAGAGCAAGAAGGGGCACAGATCAGCTATCTATTCGAGTAAGAGGCTGGCCTGGAAGGAGTTCGCAGATACCCTCGACCGTGATCCGCGGGGCTTGCCTTATAAAAGAGTCATAGCCAGGCTTAGAAGGAGCAAGCAGAATGTGAGTCTGGGGAGGGAGCAGGCTGAGAACATTATCGGTAAACTCTTCTTAATCGAGGACATGGGCGTCGCGAATAAGGACGTGACAGAGGATAATGGCGGTGGGACGAGCTGGTGATGTGGTGAAATGGACGAGCTAAGAGCAGCGGTTGGCTTGCTGAATGAGAACAAGCCCGTTGTGACCGACAGGGTGCCGGGAACGTTTTCAAGTGGATTTTCGAGCATCGGGCACACGATCTGCACAATATGGTGAAATCTATTTATGAGACGGGAAGAGTTCCAGCCAAATGGAATGTGGCCCAGTTGATCTTGCTCAATAAACCGGGTAAGGATCCCAGGCTGGCCTCGTCGCATCGGCCAATAAGTATCCTATCGGCGATGAGTAAAGTTTTGGAAAATACATTCAAGTCGGCCATCGAGAAGAAACTGGGCATGGACCCGTTCCATCGAAATCAATTTGGGTTTCGCAGAGGGAAGAGTACCATCGATGTCATCACGCAAGTCTGAAAGTTCGCCGATTCCTGCGGAATGAAGAGCATGGTCTGCGTCATGTGCATTGATGTTAAAAACGCGTTCAATTCCCTGCAGTGGGAGGTAATCCTGCAAGAGGCGAAGCGTAGGAATCTTCCCTATAATCCGACGAGGGTTCTCATGAACTACCTCAAGGGCCGATTTGTAGTTCTAGTGGTCTTATCGTTAAACAAATTTTTGCGAGTGTCTCACAGGGCTCTGTGATAGGCCCGTTTTTGTGGAATCTAGTTTATGATGGCCTGTTGACCAGATTTGATAATTATGTGAATTTCAGAGTTACTGCATTTGCAAACGACCTTGCTATCATGGTGGGTCTGAAGAAGAAAGAAAGTGTGGAGGGCATCTTGAATCTCTACATGAAGACGATCCTAAAATGGTGTGAAGACTCCGGTCTGCAGATAGCGTAGGATAAAACTGAGATCATTTTATTGATGAAATTGAGTTTCAAAGAATTTTAGCATAACTTTGACAGGAGAGGTGCTTAACACACGCGAATGAGTTAAATACCTAGGCGTGATGTTGGACTCCGAAAGAAAATTTAGTGGCCATATTGAAGTAATTTGCACTAGAGCGGATGCGATAGTAGGCGCTATCAGGGCTCCTGCCGAATATGAACGGCCCCTCTGACATTTGCAGGAAATTGTATTACCAGGTATGAGAGTCAATTATGCTATATGCCTCCCCAGTCTGGGTGGATACGCTTAGTAAGGCCAAAACAGTAAGCGAACTCTGTAGGGCACAGAGAAGTGCCTTGATAAGTACCTCTACGGTCTACAGGATGGTTTCGCATGCGGCGCTGTGCGAGTTGATGGGGACCATGCCTATTCATATCAGGGTTCGGTGGCATGGGAGAATCTGCGAGATTAGGAAGAAATTAGCTGGGCCAGACCTCGGTGATCCTGATGTGTTACTAAATCAGCTACATCTGTATGAAGAGCGGGGGGAGGAGTGAAGAAGGGAATGGGCTAGGTCTAATGCGAACAATTGGACGAGGAGGTTGATTGAGGATGCAGCCACCTTCCGGAAAAGGAAGAGAAACATAGATCATTATACCATGCAGCTGTTGATTAGGCATGGTATCCTCAACAGGTACAAGGTTGGGATTAACAGGGAAACCGTCGATAAACAATCGGGATTGCAATGCGTATCCAGATGATGCCGAGCATGTCTTACTGAGGTATCCAAGATGGGCAGTACAGAACACCACTCTGGAGAATGTTGTAGGCGACACTTTAACAGCGGATGATATAATCGCATTGGTTTCGGCCAAGGACCATACCTGGGGGCTGTGCCGCAGCTTCTGCCAGATAGTAGTGAAGGCGAAACAAGTGCAAGGAAGGGCTAAAGGTGGAGCTACAAGTAGAAATAGAAGTTGATGCTTGCGTAATGCATTTTTCCCTCGTCGTGAAAAAAAGGAAAAACGTTTAGGGCTAGGTTGGGGTTAAGTTCCCAAATTATGAATTGTTGGTCAATGAATTAATAATATAAGAGAAATTTCAGGTTTACTAGATGTATTATCAACAGTAAGAGTGGATTGTAAGATTAGTAATTAGAATAGCTATTATGAAGCTATTTACTCATATATATTGGATGAATAACTGTATACATTTTATAGTCATTCCAAACGTACAGTTGCGTTACCCAACATATGAAATTAATAATTGATTAGATTGTATATTTTAATTGAGATAGTTACATAGTCATTATATTTATAATTTAATATTATAAGTAGATGGGTATTTTGTAGGATTTTTAGTAAACGAACTTTGACGAGTTTCATACTGTCAGTCTGGAGGAGGACGGAGATCTGGTAGAGATGTTGAATGGTATGGATGCAGCGATGCTAGTACATTTTGTCAGCTGCGAGTTAAAGGCGAATTTCAGAAAAATTAGGCGCGTTGTTAAGTTGGATGCGAAAACTACGAAGGGAGTGAAGTTAAATCTGCGAAATCTTGAGTTTCTGTATACTTCGTTAGCGGTATATGGGAATAAGATCAACATTTGTGGAGCGGAGTATGCGCACGTAGCGACGCAAGTCTCTCCGAGGAAGGAGAAGGATGAAGCGTCGGTTTGCTATGATATTGGGGTGCAGACGGAGGAGACATTAGTTAGTGTGGGGATAAAGGACCAGAGAGATGTTGCGTCGCAGACTGAGGCGCAGGTCGTAGTGGATGTGGCAAGAGAGCAGCGGTGTGATGTTGGGACGCAGACCGAGGTCTTCACGGATACGAAAATGATAAAAAGGAAAGAGATCTCTCCGAATGGGGATAGTCAAATCAGCAAGAAGAAGCCTAGACAGAGCGTCGGTTCTTATATAGAGGCAAGCTCCAAGGGTGATAACGTAAGTGCTAACAAGAGAGGACGTGGTCGCACCTCAAAAGGAGGGTTTGGTAACGGTTCAACGAGTGAAGTCGACGGGGCTACTAGGGGCGATGTAACATGAACGCTGCGTCTGTGGGGAGATTTGTCCCTTGGACGCGGCGTCCATGGCTAAACGGAGTTGTTTGTTCTTGTGCCAAATGTATTGGTCCTCGGTCTTATGGAGTCGATAAATCGATACGGCTTTAGTATGACACTCCGCTAATCACACTCTGCCAAATTTTTTTTTAGCGAAGTCTGTCACACCCTGGCCTTGACTTCTCAACTCGGTCCATTGTCTCATATGGTCTTTCTTTAATCTGTTTCTGGCCTTCTCTATGTCCTCGGAAAAAGCCGGTCAATTTATCCTCAGGGAGTTTGCAATTTTCCTTAATTTTTGTTCTGTTCTGTCGTTTATTAAACTGGATGCTGCTGGATCCTGCGAGTTCTTCATTTTAATAGCGTTCATTAGAGTGCGGAGCTTCACAATATGCTCAAATCTCGGCAACCCAAATCCTCCATTGGTTTTGAGTGTGTAGAAGAACCAAAATGCGGTTGCGGGCGTTAGCTGAACAATCCCTTTGACTTTCTGCCTGACTTCACTGTCAAGTAACTTTAATATTCCCTCGCAAGATGGATTTAGTAATAAGCTATAGATATAGTGAGGGAATATATAGCTTAAGAGAAGTTCCATGTTTTGGCCTGGCTTTAATGACAATTGCCTCGTTCTCTTTATCGTGCTCAGAATTTCTGGCACGATAATCCCACATCTTAGACCTTTCCATGATCCCATCTTTATATCCAGGTATCTGAAGCCCTCTTCATGTTCAATATTAGGTATTCTTTTGATCTCCTCTTCTATCTCTGGGTCCCTGACGTACCAGATGTTCTTCTTTGAGACCACCTGAAACGCCAAGAATTTCTCACCAGAGATACTTATTCCCAGACTCTTTTGGTAATCCTGAACTATGGACAGTTGTTCTTGGGCTTCTCTTTTGTCCTTGCCGAGCAACACAATGTCGTCAGCGAAGGCCAATTTAGGGATCTTATTTCTCTCATTAATTTTTATGTCCTCTGTCTTTTCTTCTACTGCCCCCAGCAGCGGCTCCAGACACAAGTTAAATAGTAGTGGCGACAAGGGATCACCCTGTTTAACTCCCCTGAGGATTTCGATTACGACCCCTGCTCCATTCTTCCCCTTGATCTTTATCTTGCCATTTTTGTACATGTTTTGTGTTAGTTCGATCAGTAGGGTCGAGATACCTTTTCTTGACAAACAAGATTTAATCGCCGAGTGGAGCACCGTATCAAACGCTTTTGAGATGCCCATTATTATGTAGACACCTTCTTTTTCCTTTCTACTATGATCAACGGCTGCGTTTTGGAGTTGCACATTTACTTTACATTTGTTTTCGGAGGTGAAGCCCTTCTGTCTTATATTTTGTACCCCGCCTTATTTTCTCATCGAGAATTGAAAAGACAATTCTGCCGAGAATGAGGCCTATAGTTATAGGTAGCCAATTCTCGGCCTTCCTTGCATCCCTGTTTGGTTTAGGTATTAGTGTTCTTCTATTATCTCTCCAACTCTCTGAGAAGTGAGAGGTAAAACAAAGGGTGTTGTAAACCGCGCCAATACTGTGAGCAGGCGCGGATTAACAGATGTTTATTTTGCAAGCCGTCCGGACCTGCGGCTGTTTTGTTCCTTATTTCCTCTGAGATTATTGGTGGAAACTATTCCTGAATAAAATCTCCTGAGACACATTCTACCGGTATTGGAGAGTTTGATGGCCCGATTTTGCCCCACAAATCTTTGTAAAGATTTTCCACCTCTTTTGCTTCAGGAGATTGTCTGGCTGGTTCCAAGTAGGCCAAATCGTTATTAGCAACAACATCGGCTAACTTCCTCGGACACTCTTTAAATATATCTTGACAACGTGCGTAAAGGTACCTTCGACTTTGGTTTCTGTTCTGTTTGTTTTTATTTATCGTTCTTTTGTTCCTCTTCGATCTTTGTTTTGGAGCTTTCTTATTTCCTCATCCTTTGTATTATTTCTTATTAACGCACTATATAGAGACGTGCCGACAAATTCATTAATTTTCATCGCCAAAATTTCTTTATTTCATCTCACACCTTCTTTTGTTCGTTAGATATTTCTCGTCTGGGAGTGGTCACTTCGAGGTTTCTTCTATTTCTTTTCTCAGACTGCGCAGCCATTCACGAATAGATTCTTCGCTTACTTCATCATTCTCTATTTCTGCTGGCGCACAGCCTGGATCAACGGGATCGCACTCTCCCTCTGTCTCCTGGGCACCCTCCTGAGTGCTTAATTTGTTCTACTGTTTTACTGGTGAGGACCTTACTTATTTCCAGATTTCGATATTTGTGATCTTTATAAATTTGATCAAGCTCTTTCAGGAGGGTTACATCTTCTACCGTCCATATTTTATTGTTCATATTTGGGAGGTTCGTTCCCCTTCTTTTCTCTCTCTGCACGACTTCGATATGAGAACTACTCAATTTCCTACTAAATAAATAAATAAATAAACATATAAGTAATTATCAATAAATAAATAAATAAATATATTATTTCTCAATCGTCTAAAAGTAAGTTGCACGTCTCTATAGAGCTACACGACACATTCATAATATTTGTGTTTGTTTCGCTTCTTGTAACGCCGAGTTCCTTTAAATTTTCGATAGTCTCAGGCGTTATGGCCCCTCTGATTCCGAGTACTACCGGTAGAATGGCTCCCTCATCGACGCCATACTTGTTCTTTAACATATTCAAGCATGGGAAGTATTTGTCGATCTTCCCTTTTGCAGCTTTTTGGAGATAATCTCTGTTCTCGTAGCGGACAGTTACGTCGACTATGAGAATCCGTCCCTCGTTTCTCACCACGAGGTCCGGTTTGTATCGATTATCTCCATCTTTGATTGTAGGTTAGACGAACACTTCATTTTGGACCTGTCATGTCTCTTGCTTCGTAGTCCTTTTGTGTGTTGACACAGCCCCAAAATGTGCTAGGGTTTCGGGCTGGGCATGACATCTTCTGCACATGATGTTTATCCTTTTATCCGCCTGGATAAACGCCCTGACGATGAAGGTCTTTGAGAGTGTCTAATAACCACGTTAAATTGTTAAACCCTGTTTAATCAACACTTGTACATATAATTGTAAATGTAAACCTCATGGAACAACTACGCTATGGCTTGTCCTAATGAAGATACGCAACGTGCCCCTAAGACTAACTCCAATCCGCAAACCCAACATATAAATAGAACAAAGTGCGCGAAAAGTAATGGAATCACGCCATCGAATGAACATGTTAATAAAGCAAGCCGACGAAGAAAACGCTAAAAGAGCTAAAGAAATAGAGTTCGTATGAAAAACAACAGCTGAAATGAAGTTAGGACTAGGACATGAAACACACTTAATCGACACAGGAGCAGGAATCACCCTATTGAAGAAAGACAAAGTAGATTCTCAAATCTTCAAAGCTGATGAAACTCGAATATTCTACATGGGACAAGACAAATATACCACTAACGAATTTATTAGATCTAAAATGTTTGGCAAAGAACATAAATTTTATATAGTACCCGAAAACTTTCCCCTAGTAGAAGATGGAATAATAGAACTACCTTGTTTAAAGAAATATTAATGTGAAATCTCCAACGATAAATTAAAACTTGATAATAACACTTTATACTTTCAGAAACCAGAAAGATACGACCAGGCGAAAAGAGAGGTCGAACCATCACCTCGAAGGCAAACCAACGCGAGTATGCTTCTTCAATCCCGGTGAGAGAAATCATTAAATTTCTACCGACATTGACAACAGTAAAGAATTATATCTAAACTTAAAATTTTTAAACTTAGAATTGCTAAACTTAAAACCGTAGTGAGAAGAAATCATATTGAACGCGAACTTCGTGAACCCATCCAGAAAATATTAATACATTACATTGACGTATTCAATTCAGAAACAGACCTATTAACATGTACTAACCTAACAAAACATACAATCATATTAAAACAAGACTGTTAAATAGATAATACATTTATACTGTACGCGAGAGAGTGTATGTGAGCGTTGAAGGACGTCCAAGTCTCAGTTGAGACAAAAGTGATTAAAAGCGGTTAGAAATGATTAAAGGCCGTTAGAAGTGATTAGAATTAATCAGAAGAATATAAACAAGCAAGCGAGTAGGTTGTCGAATCCTTCAGAAAGCTGAATAATTTGTAAATAAATTTTAAACTATTTGTTTTTCCAAATCCT
>NT_176664.1:53435-74966 GCF_000188095.3 Bombus impatiens | reverse complement strand
CCGATTCACACTCTTTGGCTTCTCTACTGACACTGTTAATTCGTCTTTCTCCCTTAGCATTCCTTTGTCTTTTCTTGGGCCCACCACGCACGTGTTCCGCACCTGTCCTTGGCCAGGATCACGTATGCCTTTTCTACAAAATTATTCATTTGAAGGACCGGCAACACATTCATGAACCTGACGGCGCCTCGGCACTCTCGCGACACTATTTATGGTTCACCCGATATCTCTCAGGCCTTTTATCTAGGATACTGCAATACGGACCCCTAGTATGTCACAAAAACGAAATCGAGAAACAAATGACAGAAATGCTAAATAAAACATTATAAAAGAATCAGACTCTCCTTTCAATTCACCAGTATGGGTCGTTCCCAAGAAATTAGATTTTTTTTTATTTAGTTGTTTACATTTACAATTTGTCCCATTTGGATATTTGGTAGAATTTTTTGCAGTTTGATTATCATGTGGGTGGCTACCCCCAGCGGGGTACCATCTTCGTGTTTGTTAGGTTATATCCTTTGTGAGATCCGTTGGGTGTTTCCTTTTTAGTCTTCTTTCTATGATTGATGTGTTGAACGTTTCTGCTGCCAGCCGGTTCGGGTGCGTTACTATTCCTTCACTGTACCTTCTTGCACATCTGCTAATCTCCTTCTTGACAGTTGGTATTCCCAGGTCTTTCCGAATGTCCTCGTTTCTAACGTACCATGGGGCGTTTACTATTGTTCTAAGAATTTTAGCTTGTATTGTCTCTATTTTGGTTATATGGCTCATTGCTGCTGTTCCCCATAGTGGTATTCCGAACGTCCAGATTGATTTTATGATCGTTTCGTATATTTTTAATTTATTTTCCATACTTAGTTTGGATTTTCGACTTGTTAACCAATGCATTTGTCTCCTTGCCGTCTGTATTCTGTCTGTTACTGATATGATATGCTGTTTCCATGTGAGTTGTGTATCTATATGGAGTCCTAGGTATTTGGCTTGCCTTATTTGAATTATGTGCGTGCCGTTCAGAAAGATGTTTGATGGTATTTGTTTTCGCAGTGTGAATGTAATATGGTTGCATTTATTGGGGTTTGCTTTAATTTGTTTAACTTGGAGCCACTTTTCTATTTTTGTGATATGTTCTTGTAGTAATGTGACTGCTGCTACAGCGTTGGTGTGTCTGATTAGTACCGCTGTGTCGTTCGCGAATGTCAGTATTTTGCTATTGCTAGTTGTTGGTATGTTAGCCGTGTATCGTGTGTATAGGCTTGGTCCTAAGACGCTTCCTTGCGGAACCCCTGCCTTGATGTTTTTGATTTCGGAGTATGTGTCCTTGACTTATTACGAAGGTTCTGCTGTTTAAGTAGGATTTTATTATTTGGTATATTTCTTCTGGGAATTGTTTCCTGATTGTTTGTAGTAGACTTTGGTGGTTTATTTTGTCAAATGCTTTCTCTATGTCCATAAAAAGGGCTGTACAGTGTTGTTTGTTTTCTAGTGCTAGTATTATTTCGTTGACTAGCCTGTGGATTTGCTCTATAGTAGATTGTTTGTTTATGAATCTGAATTGGTGATCCGGTATTAATTTTTCTGTTACGACCGTTCGCGGAGAGACGCGGTCGCTAGGAAAACGCGTCAGCGAGAGGCGTAAATTCTCGTTACAATTCGGTTAATCGACGCCGCGAAATAGTCGTTCCCCTGTTTCGGTTAAGATAACAGAGGTTAAATGAATGTAACACTGTATAATAAGTTATATATCACCCTTTATTCTAACAACTTGTAAAGAAGACAGTTACGCTGGTGCGTATCTATAAAATGAGTGAGTGACTGATCTACGGGTGTAGTCCCGGTCAAAGGATGTTGACTGTTCGAAGGATGTAAAATCAGTGTCTTGGGAGAGGATGCTGTGATAGAGGGAAACTAAGGATGGGTGTGTCTAGCGCACGGGACCATCGGATTTGTTGGTGACGATTTTGGCTAAGAGAGTGAGGGAAAAAGGCTTCGTTGTTAATTGGTTAAACGCCCTCGAGAGAAAAAGTGGCTAGTGGGAGGAAAGTTATCATCATACGTGAGAAAACTAACTTTCCCCTGTCAAGCTGTAGTTGACAATGGTCTTTAGAAATGCTTCGGAAACAGATGTTTGTTCGGTTTGAAGGACCTCGACTAGGAAATTCCCGAGATTTATGGAAGGTACTTGAGACTATTGAGGGTACGCAGTAAGTATCCGAAGACATCTGGTTCCCATCTTGCCCGCGGTGTGTGGCCTGGTCTAGGCAGAGTGTTACGCGACGTAACATTTTCCTTCTCTATTATTGGTATTATTTCCTTCTCTATTCTCTATTATTGTATGGTAAATTATTTTCTCTAGTATTTTAGAGAACACAGGAAGTAATAATATTGGCCTGTATGATGTAGTTTGATGTGGGTCTTAGTTGCCCAGTTTAGATAACATTATGATCTGTGCCAGTTTCCATAGTTTAGGAAAGTATTGAATTCTTAGTATTGCGTTAAGTATTATGGTGATTTGTCTTATCGCTTTTGTCGGAAGGTTTTTCAAGATTTTGCCATTGATTAGGTCGATTCCTGGTGTTGTATTATTTTTTGTTTTCTCGATTATGTTTCTAATTTCTTGTCCTGTTGTTTTAAGTATGGTATAGTGTTTGTCAGTTGATGTACTAGTGGTTAGCACAACCTCGTCCGTATGACTATTGTGATTGCTTTTGTTGATATTATGTGGTGTAAATGTGTTGCATAAGTGGTTGGAAAATTCTTCAGCTTGCTCTTCGTTGTTTCTTGCCCATGTGTTATCTGCTCTTCTGATTGCTGGGACCCTTTTTATTGTCTTCCTTATTTGTTTGTGGCTTTCCATAGGGAGTAGTTGTAGTTCTCGTGTGCCGATAGTTTTGTGTGTGGCTTTCCATAGGGAGTAGTTGTAGTTCTCGTGTGCCGATAGTGACTCAATGAACTTTGTGAACTCGTTGTTGTTGTGTTCTTTTATTTTGTTTTTCATTTCTTTCGCAAGTTTGTTTAGATGTTTTTTGGTTTCTTTTGTTCTATGTTTTTGCCATTTTGCTTTCGCTTTTCCTTTTTCTCTAATTTTTTCGAGGATGTCTAATGGAATTATTTTTGTTTGTCTGTTGGTTGATTCAGGTATAGTGGTTGCCCATGCTGCTTCTTGAATAGTTTCTGTACATGTCGTTACTACTTGATCGATGTGTTCAGGTGTTTTCAATGGGATGTTGCTGTTGATTTTGCTTTCAATTATTTCTTTAAATGTTTGCCATTTGGTGGTTTTATTGCATAGTGTCTCTGAATTGCTGTGAAGTATTGGTTTGTTTCTGTATGTAAGTATTCTGGATGTATGATCAAAAGTAATCTCAAGGCTGGGTGCTATGTTTAGTTTATTTGCGTTTAGTCCTTTTATAAATGCAAAATCAAGTTGGTCAAGTATTTTGCTCAGATCTGTCGGCCTGTATGTCGGTCTTCCTGTGGATAATATATTGAGGTTATTGTTTCTAATGTAGTTTCAAGTTCTATCTCATGGTGTAGTGATTCTTGATCCCCATAGCTTTGAGTTGTAGTCTCCAGCTGCGATATACTTTTGACCTAAGTGTTGAAAGTACTCTTCCCACATTTGTGATGTAATTTTGTGGCGGTACATATACCGCTGTCAACTGAAAGTGGTTGCTGCTAGTTTGCACAGTAACGGTGGTTGCTTGTATATGTTCCTTACCAGCTTGGCTGTGTAAGTGATGTTTAATGTCGTTTTTTTATTATTACTGCGGTCCCTCCGTGTGCTTTTCTTGAGGGATGCTTGGTATCATATATGGTGTAGTATGGTATTTTTGTGTAACTTTTTGTAGTGAAGTGTGTTTCTAATACGAGTAGTGTGTCGATATTATTGTTATACAGGAATGTTTTAATTTCTAGGGCCTTTTGTTGCAGGCCGTTAGAGTTCCAGGCTGCTATTTTAAGCATGTCCATTTTTTTTCTTAGCATGTTTGTAAGTAGTTGTAGCATGACTGTGATTTGTTGCGTTTGCTGTCTGAGGACTGCGTTTTGTTCGCTCATCATTTTTGTTAGCATTTTGGTGTTTTTGATGGATTACATTAGTAATTCTTTGATTTATGTAGCGTCGTTGATGTTACTATTCTGGTTTTGGTTGTCTAGGGGTGTTGATTCTTTGGTTACTTGCGCGTAGCTTCGGTCACCAATGGTGTTGGTATTATTGTGGTAGATATTTATTACGTGCTGTAGATTTGGTGTTATCACAGTTTCTGTGCTATTCTGTTGCGCGTGAAAGTTGTTGTGTGCCCTGTTTCGAAGCGGCGGAAACAGTTTACATTACAGTTGCTTTCTGACTACACAGCCTTTGTAGCTGATGGGTGGATTCCATTGCAGTTGTCTCATTTCACATCGTTTGTTTTTTCTGTGTATGGACAGTTCGTTGTTAGATGCATTTCTGCGCATCTGACACACGCCGGGTTTCTGTTGCAGTAATTTTTTGTAGGTCCGTATTGTTGACACCGCATACATTGCGGTATGCCTTTTTTGTGTCTGGGTGGCTCGACTGTAATTATTGTGTTTAGAACTTCTCTAACTTCGAAAATTTCCTTGCTGTTGTTTTTAGGTTCGAGTTCTATTAGAAATAGCGGTAGTGGTTGTTTGGTATCATATCTGGTTATGTTGTTTATTGCTCTCACCTGGTGTCCGATGTTAGTTCCTCGCATATGTTGTTTGTATTTGTTTTTGGGTGTAATCCCCTGATTACTGCTTTGTAACTTTTATCAGTTTTGAGCTGATAAGTGTGATACCCGGTGTTCTTTTGTTTTAACGCTTTTACCACTTTTTTATAAGTTTCCGGGGTGTTAGTTTGGACTTTTACCTGGTCCAGTTTTAGTTGCTTAATGCTGTAATTTTCTTTACGTGCCGCGATATTTAGCAGTTCAATTGGGGGGGGGGGTCTATAATTTGGGCATCTATGTAGATTGGTGGTGGTTTGTTGATGTGTGTTTTTGGTTTTTCCGCTGGGTCTAATTTCTTGTGGCAGTGTGCTGAAGGAATTTTGGAGAGGAATTTCTTGATGCCATTGTTGCCTTTCCGTTTCTCCAGCCCTCCTAGCATTTGTATTTGATGTTATTTTTCGTTTTTTGCTGGGAGTTACAACCTTCCATCTTTCATTCTGGTGCGATAGATCGTTGTTGCTGTTGCTCTTTTCGTCATTCTTTTGTGTAGTTTCCGTTTCTGTTTCCTGTATAACTGAGCAGTCATGATCTTCGTTTGTTGATTGTGTTGGGTTTGTTGTATCTACAGCTCTGCTTATAAAATATGTTTCGCCTTTGTTTAGTATTTGTTTAGTGGTACTTGTTGCTTGTTTTCCATTATTTAGCGATTGGCTCGGTCTTGAGTCACTTTGTCTTCCCTACTTGTCGCACTTACGGAGGCACTGGTTCACACGTCCGCATAGCTTAACTGCTCGGGCAGAACTGTGTAGTAGTTTAATGACGAAGTTATTCGATATTGAAACCGTCAAATATATTTTAAAGTAATTATAAATACAAAGAAAACCGTAAATTGCTCGATACTGATCGTTAACCCTTAGAGTGCTATGGACGCCTATATGCGTCTGGCGAAAGCTATCGGTGTGGACTAAGAACACATATATATGCGTTTTCTGTACGTGTCCGGAATGGACTAAGGACACATATATACGTTTGTCAATTTTTTCGAACACCTACGCAGAATTACTACTATTACGTTTGTGTGAGATAAATATAAATGCATTCCTTATATATAATGCATATATTTTATACCAAAAATCTAGTGCTTCGAAACAAACATTTAGTGAATTTCATTTAGCGTTGATAAGAGACATTTTACGAAAATATTTCCAACGTAGAAGTATGGTAGGAGAAGGAAAGAGAAAGTCTGAGGATTTACCATTTCGTTTAATTGATAGGCATTTTCCATCAAAATGCCCCAATCGTGCCGGCACAACACAATTATCAAGAAGAAAATGTGTTGTTTGTGTGAAAAATAAGAGAAGGAGCGACACGCGATACGAATGCAGAAAATGCGATGTCGGATTATGTATCGAAAATTGTTTTGAAATTTTTCACACACAATTAACTTGTGTTATATTTACTAAATTTAGTTTTCTAGTTTATTGTTTTCTACCTTATTACCCAAATTCCAGTTTATTGTAAATTTCAATGTTTATAATAAATAATTAATACTAAAAAATAACGCTCTTGAATCATTTTATCTCGTGCAAAAGAATTACTATAACTTATTACGATTTGCGCTTTGAATAGTCAATCAACAGAGTTCAGTCTAGCGAATAAGTACTCCGTCCACAACGATCGTCAGCGCAACGAGTGTCACGGTGACCGTGGGAATGCAGCGAAATGATAATTATATCTCACATACCTTAGCCATCAAAACAGTAACTAAGCAGTAACGGAATCCCTATGTGTTCGACATCCAGCGATAACCCCTCCCTTAGCCATCAAAACAGTAACTAAGCAGTAACGGAATCACTATGTGTCCGGCATCTAGCGATAACCTCTCCACAGGAACCAAACCCTTGATATAAAAATACCTCCCAAGTCAGTACTCGACATTCTATTCTGTCCTGTTAAAACATTCTGTATCGTTACTCTGTCAGTTTCTAATAAAATTTGTAATAACGATCATAATTGAAGTGCGAATCTCTCACCTTACGTGTGGAACGTGAAATTACGCCGAATCGACGTGACAAAATTGGCGATCCTGCCAGGATCCATTCAACGCATCAAGAGGAAACTTCAACGGGAACTCTACGGATTCTACTGCGAAGGACCACGGTCACCTCCTTGATCAAAAGAAAGGATCTACGAAGAATCTCGGAAGGATCTACAAAGAATCTCGGTAAGCTGGCTTTCGTACATTATCGAAACCGTAAACCCGAAATACGTTCTGAAGATAGTGAATCTTCTTCCGCCGAAAGTGTCATATTTCTCAGCATGAACCCAACTGACAAGAGTACCGCTAAACAAAACGAGCTAATTGCTACCCTGATTGAACAATTTGAAAGCCTAACTCATGAGTTTAAGAGCTTTAGAAATAGCATCGATCAAAACATTAAAAGCATAAAGGAATTTGCGGAAACTAGTGACAGAAACCGCTCGAAAGAAATACGAGATCTTGCAAAAACCATGGAAGTAAAATACGATATAATACGATACCAAGACCGACCAGTCGCTAATGAACACCCATTTAGAAACTGCTGCTGATAACGTAACTGATGACGAAACTGACGGACCGAACGCTTCACAAAGACCACGAGCCGCATCTAACCGCGCCGCGATTAAACCAAGAAACAACTACAATGAATATCAAGGCCTCGAAGCAGATAAGGCCATACGAACTGTCGAGACATTACGAGGTCGAGATGACGTAGGCGTTGAAGATTTCATTTTATCGGTCCGCAAAGCAAGAGCTAGGTGCAAGGCAAGTGACAGAGAGTTATTATTAGATCTCATACTGAGAATCTCATACGATCTCATAGTTCGAAAGGATTACCGACAACGCGAAACGAAACATACGATATCTAAAAATCAACTCGTTCGAAGACTTATATTCAGGCTTAAGACAACACGTATTGACACCAACAACTATTAGCAATTGTAAGGACAAATTAAAGAATTTAAAACAAGGGGCAACAGAAAGTGTACAATCTTTCAACTCCAGATTCCGACAACAGCTAAACGAATTAAATTACGCAGTTCAAAACGAAAACCGCACACCAACAGAACGACGCGTAGCTATAGATATTGAAGAACGCGAAGCACTTAAAACCTATTTGCTCAACTTACGATACGAGATAGGACAGATGGCAGTATCTAGCGATCCAAAGAACCTGAACCTTGCCCAACAACTAGCAGCCGACAGAGAACAATGGTTACGAGAAGCAAATCCTGTCGCCAACCGCCCAAAGAATCAATCTCACAACACTACTAGTATCCAAGCGAACTACTACCGATCCACAACCACAATCTTTTGCTCAGCTACCTAGCCGACCATTAGACGACCGCATGAAACCGAAGTGTCCGAAGTGTTTACGAACTGGACACACAGCCGAAAACTGCCACTCTCGAAATTTTCCATTCGCCAACCAAGGAAAGATTCCACCCCGAGTAAACCAAACAACAGAGAACCCAGAGGAAGCTTACCTCGAGTCAACTGCACCACCACTGGAAGATTACTATCAATCGTACTGCAACGAAGAGACGGAGGAAGAGCCAGATTCCTCATCGATACCGGAGCAGGAATCAACCTTATAAAAGAGGAAGCCTCACTAAACGTCCAAATCTCTAACCCAAAGACCGTCCTAATGGGAAGTGACAAACATACCACTAACAAAATTTGCAATTTAACCATGCTCAAGAAAAATCATCAATTCCACGTAGTCCCTAACAACTTTCCTCTAATCGAAGATGGAATAATCGGACTCCCATTCCTTACAAAGTACCAATACAGCGTCACTAACAATAAACTAACCTTAGACGACATTATATTACCATTCCAGAAAACCGATAGCAAGATAAGACCAGGCGAAACTTTAATTTCAACCCAATACGTCGCAGGAAAGCCCACAACAGTATGTTTCATCAACACTGGTAAGCAAATCTGTCACATTACAAACGAAAAGAGAAACCCGATAAACTAAGTCAAATTAATACATTCGCACAAATAATACGTACCAAACATATTGATCCAGAACTTCGAGAACCCCTTGAGAAGATCCTCATCAATTACTTAGACGTTTTTAATATGGAAACAGACTCATTACCACGTACTAACTTGACAGAACATACAATCACACTCAAGACAGACAAACCTATAAACATCAAGTCCTATAGACCGCCCGAATGTCATAAAAAAGGAATCGAGACCCAAATCAACGACATGTTAGACAAACAAATCATAGAACCATCGGACAGTCCATATAACGCACCAATTTGGGTAGTTCCAAAGAAATTAGACGCATCAGGCAAACAAAAATGGAGAATCGTTATAGATTTTAGAAAATTAAACGAGCAAACAGACCAAGACGCATATCCTTTACCAAATTCGGACGAAATACTCGATCACTTAGGCAAAGCTAAATTTTTCTCAGCCCTAGACTTCTCGTCAGGATTTCACCAGATACCTATGGAGCAAAATTCCAAAAAATATACTGCATTCTCAACCCCACGAGGTCACTTCCACTATAATCGCATGTCCTACGGCCTAAAAAACGCACTGGCGACGTTTCAACGTATGATGGATACCGCGCTACGGGGGTTAATAGGAAATAACTGTTTTGTATACCCAGATGACATTATAATATTCGAGAGCACCATCCAAGAACATAACCGAAATCTAGCTATTATACTAGACAGACTACGAAATTTAGGATTAAAAGTGCAACCGGACAAATGCGAATTTTTGAAACCAGAATTGGAATACCTAGGACACGTAGTAACAAAACAGGGAGTAAAGCCTAATCCCAAAAAGATTCAAGCCGTGAAAGATTTTAAAACACCAAAAACCGCGACCCACATAAAATCATTCTTAGGACTCGTTGGATACTATAGAAAATTTATACGTAATTTTTCTAAAATCGCAAAACCACTGACAGATCTCACAAAAAAGAACACTCCATTCCATCGGACCGATAAACAACTTGCATTTGACACACTAAAACAAAAACTCTGCGAAGCCCCTGTACTACAATATCCAAACTTTGACAAAACATTCACATTAACGACAGACGCAAGTAACGAAGGGTTAGGAGCAATACTCTCCCAAGACGGACATCCATGCTGTTATATATCCCGAACTTTGAACCCTCCTGAAAAAGATTATTCCACAACCGAGAAAGAGTTATTGGCAATAGTATGGTCAATCAAAAGATTAAGACAATACCTACTTGGTAGAAAATTTAAAATTCAAAGTGATCATCAAGCCTTGAAATGGATAAAGAATGTTAAAGATCCCTCATCGAGACTCATGCGATGGCGTTTGAGACTCGAGGAGTACGATTATGAAATCGAATACAAAAAAGGAAAAGAAAATACAGCTGCAGACGCTCTATCCCGATTGTATCCTATCACTAATGAAGAAATCCAACCCAATGTAGAAAACCCGGACTATTATGACGAGTATATAGACTGGAAAATCAATATCACCCCAACTCCGATAACTCAAAAACTTAACAGACCACACTTTAAACAAATTACAAAGACCGAATTAAGAGACTTTAACGAACAGCATTGGTTGCGTCAATTAACCAAAAACTTTATTAAATACGAACTGGACGCTTACAAATAGGAATAAACGACAATAGCTTCAGCACGTTAGAAAAGGTAAATATTCAACTTATGCTGAAGTTTCTAACAACTAGATTCCCTCAAATTAAATTAATATTTGGACAAGATCCGCCAGTAGACTACGATAACGAACAAAAACAAACGATACTACGCGAAAATCATAACGAAATAGTAGGACACTTAGGTATACACCTCACCGTGAAACGAATACAAGAACACCATCACTGGACGAACCTAGAACAAGACGTTACAGAATTCATACAAAACTGCGAAACTTGCCAACAAGAAAAGCTAAATCGTATCAGGGCCAAAGAATAACCTATAATAACTGACACACCCCTTAATCCTAATGACAAAATCGCAATGCACATATTCGGACCTCTCACCAAAACCAAGCGGGGCAATCAGTTTATCCTGTCTATCCAAGATCAATTAACCAAATATCTCATCCTCATACCCTTAAAAGACCAAACAGCCAACTCAATCATTAACGAACTTTTGGATCATTATGTATATGTCGGAGATGAAAGGAAAACCGGAGCCTTCCCTTTGCAATTTTGAGGAAGCCTTCTAATGCGTTAGCCTAGATTTTATCATAGCTGTAATTAAGGAATTGTCATTTATAATTGTTTGATATTTGTGAAAACGAAAGAGGGTTCGAGGTGACAACTGGTCGCCGAACGTAGCCACGGTCACGGGATAAACGTTTTGCCTGACGAAGGTGTGGATCGGTTGTATTGTTCTCCCTAGAAATCACATAGAATTGTACTTTAGAGATGTCGATATAATGGGACACACGTTGTATTAGGAATCAAACTCCAGACAGAAACTGCCTCGCCTAGTAACGGCGTTTGGATCTTTCTCGATGTTTCCAAAGAGTATACAACAAACTTTTGACAGAAATTGCCTAGCAATAACGATTGGAACCTTCTCGATGTTTCCAGCGAGCATATAACAAACAAATGCAGTCGTATAGCGAAAAAGATTTTCATCAGATATTCATTCGTGTGATCGCCTTGGAAGCCCCGGAACATTGTTAATAGCGTTAATTAAATTCATTATTCGTAAAACCTATCAATCGTTAATCTCATTATTCGTTAAATTTATTATTCGTAAAACATATTATTCGTTCCTCTTGTTATTCGTTAAACTTATTATTCTTTAATCTAATCATTAGTTAAAGTTATCGTTTGTTAATCTTATCATTTATTAAACTCATTATTCATAATATTTTGTAAAATCTTGTATATTCGCGTAAATATAATCTCTGTTTCGTAAAACAATGGCTAATTCAAACGAAGAATCGTTACGCGCCTTAATTTCTAATGATAACCCGACATATATATATTTTCCGCACCAAAAAGTATTCTCACGGACATGGGACGAAATTGACGGTCACCTTCCAGAATATCACCGAAGACGAAGATGAGGGGATCATTCAACTTAGAAGCCCCATCAGAGCCTTACGCTTTAGCGGAGCAAAGCGAAGCTAAGGAGGGGGGAATGTCACGGTGACCGTGGGAATGCAGCGAAAGGTATCTCACATACCTTAGCCATCAAAACAGTAACTAAGCAGTAACGGAATCACTATGTGTCCGGCATCTAGCGATAACCTCTCCACAGGAACCAAACCCTTGATATAAAAATACCTCCCAAGTCAGTACTCGACATTCTATTCTGTCCTGTTAAAACATTCTGTATCGTTACTCTGTCAGTTTGTAATAAAATTTGTAATAACGATCATAATTGAAGTGCGAATCTCTCACCGTACGTGCGTAACGTGAAATTACCCCGTATCGACGTGACACTGGCCACGCGCCGTCTGTACGGACCGCATAGGCCGCGAGTATTCAGCACTCTAGACTAGTTCGCTAAGACGCTAAGACTGTGTGTAACTTTCTAAAGAGATCGCACGCGACTGAGACTGATGAAAACTGGTCACCTTACGATCGCGTTCATTTATTTATGCTGGCCGAGGGAATACTTTGTTAGACGGTCCCTCGAAGCGGCGACATTGTTTTTGCACGAAGTTTATTTACTATTACAGTATGTCCTAACATTGTTGATATACCGAGGTAAGACCACACGTGGCTCGATTTGTCCTCCAGCTCGTGTGTCGCTACAATATTATATAAATTTATAAGTATGAGATACGGAAAAAATTAAACGAGTTTGAAAAAAGCAAATTCTTGAACTAAAACAGCAAGAGTTATTAGTAGCAAAAATATGGAAAGTAATAAAAAGAGGTCGTAAAGTAATACACAATTTCTTAAAAAATGTAGAAGATTATGACAAAAAGAAAACAGTTAGCAACGAAGGAAATAATGAAAAATCTAGTGTTAGTGGCAGTGTTTCAAGTGTTACATTGGAAAAGAAGTAAAGCAACGCATTGGAAAAAAAATGAAGAAGGGTACTATTTTCAAGCGAAAAATATTCAACTTGGATTGTCCTGATGGGTTCCAATATTATTTTCATGATATAAGAAAAGAGACAATGTCGGCAATTCGAAGACAAATGGCAGGAGGCAGCGTGATGGTTTGGGCCGACATCGGTTATTTCGGCAAGAGATGTATCAAGCTCATCGATGGGAGAATGAATAGTGTCCGGTACATAAATTTAATCAACGAACAAATCATGCAGAACGTGTTTCTGGACCTGATTACATCTTTCAACAAGATAATGCACGTGTACACACATCAGGATTGGTCCAATCATACTTTAATGCAAATATACATCTGTTTTGCCGTGACTAGTACGCTCCCCGGACTTTATTATTATTAAAAATTGCTGCGCAGCACCAGTTCACGGTGTATACGCGAATGGAAAGCAGTGTCAACACGTACAAAAATTAAAAAATGCAATTGTACGCGAATGGGATATATTGAGTCAAAATTATATTCAGAAACTACATAAATCGATAGCAAATCATACAATAGAAGTAATAGAAAATAAGGGGGGATGTACTCATTCTTTTTGTTACACACTAAATCTCATAATATTTTTAATTATTTTCAACGAACTGAGCTCATAATGTTTTGATACTATACGTTACAAACGAAAAACATTACACGCGTCATTGAGAAATTGAAGATAGCTCACATGGGCTATCTCTTCGACGAGGAATGTACCTATATGAAAAACTATAGCACGATAACAATTTTAGTCCCTCCAGCCGAATCCATATTCAACGTAAAACAATTCCATAAACGAACAAACTTTTCGTACATTTTCCATCCGCACTTTTCGTCTATTCTATTATCATCCTATTATCAAATAAATTCTATTATCATATACAAAGTTCAATTTCTACACCTTATTCGTAAAACGTTTGAACTGCGACGCGAGGAGATCACCGACGATCTACTGGTTTCGTGATTTCTTATGGTATGTCTCCGACGTGACATCCTCCTCCTTTTTTTCAGTCGCTCATTCTGGACCATCTATCACCTCTCCTCCACCAACTTCGTATTGTTCAACGAACGGCTACGACCCGCTGGTGAATTCTGCGGGATGACCAGACGCGAATCCGAGGTTTTCGCGTCCTTCGATTTGCCAAACTTGAATCGCCCAGCGGTTAGTTAGAGTTTTGTGTCTCGACATGGTAGACTTATTTCCGACCTTGCTTAGCGTTGGTATAGCGAGACCGCGTGCAGGATCGAATTCTACGATAATTGAACGATTTTCTGTTCCCGGACCGTGGAAGGTAATTGGGAACTCGATTCCAGTTGTTCGATTGAGCAATTTCATTCTGGACGATTCTTTGTCGTCGATACTCTGTGGGTTTTTGCTTGCGCAGATAATAATTGTATCAACCAACGATAGAGTTATTTGAGGTAGCCAGTTATTTGAATCAGTTACTCGAAAGCTTAGCGATGATTATTTATATATGTCGGGTTTACATTAGAATTAGGGTTAGGGGCGTGAAGGGAATCTTCGTTTGGATTACACGTCGTCGTTATGCAATAGAGAAGACATTGGCTAGTGCAAATACGATTACCATAGAACCGGACAAGTAACCGTGGTAATTAGATACTCGAGAAACTAATGACGATGATCCTAGGTTCAATAACGAATCCGCGGAGAACGGGACGGTAGTCGTACGCAAAAATCTAAGTCGGATTCTGTGTTAATATTCGCTGACCGTAAGGAGTTAATCCTTTTTGTCGATGAGACCGCAAGAGAGGATGACTTTCCGTCCCGGTGATACCCCAGAGGAAAACTATGACGGGGTGTGTCTAAGGACATGAGATCATCGGATTCGTCGGGGACATCCTACGTTCAGAAAGTAAGGGAAATTGACGTTGCTGCTAATTGGTCAATCTCCATATCGGTGGTTAGAAAAAGATGCTAGCCGCCCTCGAGGGAAAGTAACTAGTGGGAGGCGCCGCTCGTTGAAAAATAGGTCTCCCCTATTTTCCCGTAGTTGGGACAAAGACTGTCTGTCTGTTTGAAGGACTTTAGTTGGCTAAATCTTAAGATTTATAACGGGCCCTCGGTCTGTCCGCGGAGAGCGGGACGGTAGTCGTACGCAAAAATCTAAGTCGGATTCTGTGTTAATATTCGCTGACCGTAAGGAGTTAATCCTTTTTGTCGATGAGACCGCAAGAGAGGATGACTTTCCGTCCCGGTGATACCCCAGAGGAAAACTATGACGGGGTGTGTCTAAGGACATGAGATCATCGGATTCGTCGGGGACATCCTACGTTCAGAAAGTAAGGGAAATTGACGTTGCTGCTAATTGGTCAATCTCCATATCGGTGGTTAGAAAAAGATGCTAGCCGCCCTCGAGGAGAAGTTGCTAGTGGGAGACGCCGCTCGTTGAAAATGGACCTCCCTTATTTTCCCGTAGTTGGGACAAAGACTGTCTGTCTGTTTGAAGGACTTTAGTTGGCTAAATCTTAAGATTTATAACGGGCCCTCGGTCTAGCTGAACATGTACTGCGGAGACGCATCGACATCTGACAATCATCTTACTCGAAAAATAGGGTCTGCGTGTGGCGAGCTACGGGAGAGAGACCGTTGGAATGTTTACTGTCGAGTGTTACATCTATTTCCTTTTTAAGGAGAGTTATAGAATTACTCCATGCCTTTGTTAGACAAAGCGTTCATGTCGTGACCGCGACTACATGCGGCGACTGGCTGTCGCCTCGAGCCCATGCTCATTATCACAACCAGCTCATTATCACAACGCTCGAACAATTACAAGCGGATTGAATAACTACAATTGTTCAATTACAGCTATAGTAGACTCTTGGTTACAATGTTGCGGGATTATCCAAAATTCCAAAGGCTCCGGTGTTCTTTCATCTCCGACATATATATTGTAAAAATAAATGCCAAAAGTATTGTATACTTTCCTTGTTAATTTATACGGAAAGCATAATTGTTTATTTATGTATATTGAATCTGAGCAAGTCAGCATCCTTGTTTGTTTGGATTATAATGAAATGGTGGACTCTCTTATACAATAACTAATATTATTCACGGATCGATAAATTGTATCCAAGTTATAAATTTCTATTGCACAATTATGCTGTTTTACAGCAAATAGAACAATAAGATGGTTTGTAATTTGTAAAATTAATGTGTAAAGCTTTATTGGTTTTAGTAAATTGACACTGCTAGAATGAGAGCATTTATACGCTCGTAATTTCACATTATAACCTTATAATCTGCAATTTATGGCGCTCTGTAATAAATTTGTGGTGCTCTGTAATAAATTTGTGGTGCCCCCGTGGTTTTTCCTTCTGGGACAAAGAATGTAAAACGAATAATCATACGACAATTCTTTATTCGTAGTTTTATTTATGCCCCGACTTTTATTTATAAGACTGAATGTTATTTTTTTTCTTTTTAGTAGTAGTCATGCTACCGTATTTTGTATACTTTGATCCTTTTTATACTGTTATTCCATCTTTCGAACCTATTTTACCTTATTCTTTAGCTACATTATTTGGTAACAATCTCTTGCATTTTATAAAAAAATATCTCCTGATTATTTTCTATGAAATCTAGATAAAGAAAATCTAGAAAGCTGAATAAAATTCTTCAAAGTCAGACTTTAATGCGAAACTAAATTGTCCAAACTCAGATTCTATGATTCTCAGAAAATATCTACCATTCACGAATCCGAACATTCTCTCCAAAACCAGTCAATTATTCAGCCTCTACTTACATCCAAATTCTCCGTGTCCACGTTACAATCTATACGACCCTCGTCTAAAATCTTCGTGGCCCAGCCGAAAATTGTCAACCGTGGCATCCTCCGAAACACAGGATCCCTAAACCGATCCCCATATCAGAATCCCATCCAGAATCGTAAACATTTGCCTCACCGTTCGACTTACAGTCGAACCTCGGTCTACCATTCTCTAACGATAAGCATTCTGACAGAATCGGTGTCACAGGTCAGTGGCTCTCCTCTCCCCTTTCTTGCGTTGGTTTGCAACTTGTTCAGTGTCACCAGCGCTTGGCAACACGTGGCTCACGCGAATGCGTGTCAGCATGTAAGTGAGCCGTTTATTGTACTGACCTAGCCTAGAGGCGGACGAGTTTGCGCTCTGCCAGCGAAGGCGTAGGTATCGTAATCAACAACGCCGTGCAGACCTAGAAGCCGTAGTTCACCGTGCGAACACGCCACGGGAGGTCAACACCGAGGCGAATCGTCGTGGAAAGAGTGGAAAAGGGAAAGAAGCGATAGGACAGACGAGAGAAAAGAAAAGGACGAGTCGATCGGTCGACCCGTTTGGATTCATCGTTAAACTTGGATCAACGTTTGCTGCTAACCGGAAGCAAACTGCTGCTCCATTTTACCGACCGATGCTTGTCGATGCTCGCTGTCTCTCGTTCTTTGTGTAACCCTTGACCTCTTCCGATCCAATAAACCGGATCGATGGAGTTCCAAAGAGAAATATAATATTTGCGGAATGTTCGAGGGATACGGGAGGATGGAGTATTTCGTTCTCACAGTATTTATGCGTAATATAATATTTTATATAAGATTATTTGTGTATAAGATTATACGTAATATAATTTTCAGGATACTTAATTAAAAAACTAATTCTAATTCATATCTATTTCAATAATACTTGTACAATGTCTTAAATACCGAATTTGTAAAAGAAATGATGACGCGTGTGCGAATATATTTCACCAGATATAGATTACAACAAATCATTAACTGTATCCAAAAAAATGATACACGTGTACATCGAAAAAATTAACCATCGACAATGAGAGAATTAGTACTTCTACGAGTTATATAACTATCGTATTTAAAGACACACGAAAATTCAGGCAAATTAATTACAAACTCGACCCGAAGGGAATACATTACATCCAAATTGCATTATTGCATTATATTGCACTGTATTGCATTAAAGAGCACTCTAAAACCTGTCACGAAAAATAGTTCCATGTGATCAAGAACAATGCTTTTGTTCGGAACCAATGACCCATTCGCCATTACTCGACCACTCGATTCACTTGGCAAGTGTTTCTCGTTAACCCAAATCACTGGTCAAACATTGAGCGCCTTCGGGTCGCGCGCGCAATGGCTCGATTTCTCTCGGAACTTTTTCACCAAAGAGCCAATGTTCTCCGTTCCATTCGGCCGCCCATAATCCCTAGAGAACTCCCACCACCTGATATCTCTCTGAAACAGCAACGCTGTTAGCCGGGTGTTCTTTTCCCAACCTAATGAGGTACGCCTATCAGGACGCGCAAAACAGCTCGGAAGATCGCAAAATAGCTCGGAAGATCGCAAAACAGCTCGGAAGATCGCAAAACACGTCCCGGTTCGATGAATTTCCATTAGCCTCATTTATTTTTCGTAGTCGGTAGTTCGGTTCGAACAACCTGCTAGTGAACAAGCGCGGTGTGCTAGTGGGAAACGCGAGTAGACTTCGGCGTACCGCGACACGCGGATAACCGCACAAATGGGGTGAGAGGATGAGAGGACTTGCATACAGAATCGCATAAAAGTCTCAGGCCATCTAGCAAAGTGTTCTGCTTCATCGAACAGAGTGTCAATTATCGCGCGTTTACATAAAATGTCTAGGTGCAAAAATACAAAGAATACACATCATGTACAGAAACATGAAAAATATCCAAAATATCGTTATTTGGTAAGTGAAACAATTATAAAAAATATGAACTTGCATAAATATTCGCTGCCGATTTATGAATGAATACAAAGACATGTTTCAAGATACTGATACGTATTAATTGCGAAATGTTTATCGATATTCGATCCTAAATCTCGATCTATTCGGTCTAACATGGTGCCAATGAAACCATTTAATTTTGAAGTCTCACCATAAAACAAAAAAAGGTTTATTCAATTCAACACCTGACACGTCTCGTGTGTTTCTCCTGTTAGAGATTTTACAACTAGAGTGCCATGGCCATGAGCCGGGGATTCAAAGCGGCTAATGGAGGAACGTACGTAAATTCGTGGTCATTCGTTCATTGTAACCATGAATGGTTGGAGACGTCCTTCGGTTAACACTCGTTAACAACATTAGCGTGACAACGCGGCTCGAGTTTACATTCTACAACGACGATACACGTTAATGAGCCGATTTATTGACGTTACTTTACAACGCGATTCCTATGGATTATCATGGTAACTGTGTCCTACTGAAGGGACGGCCGTTATCATGCAAAACTGCTTCCTCGGCTGACATGCGACAAAAATGCCAATGCAAGTGATGAAACGAGCCCCTTGTTCGGGCTAGAGGTTTTTCGAGACGGTTCGTTAGGTACCGGCACAAATAATAATATCCTCGTGGTCAGGGCATTTAAAAATTTCCATAACAACCGCGACTTGTCCGTGAATTCTTTCCGTCCGCCAGAAGGGATAAAAGCCGAGAAAATCACGATAGTAATTTGATTGGGGAATAAGTCGAATCATTTCCGTTAGGTCTGAAGCAAAATGAGCAGTTGAAATGGTAAACGATGTATGCAAGAAATGAAGATTTCTTAATAGAGAACACGCACTTGCAATTTTACCATCCGGAGTGACTTATAAATACAAAATATTCGAAGACTTATTTTTATTTTTTGGCAGAATAACAGCATTTTACTTCCTTTTTAGGATGATACTGTAGGCTTCAAAGGAATTCAAAGGAATTCAAAGGAATTCTAAGGAAAGGATTCAAAGGAATCAAAACAACATTTTTCCCTAAGCAAGAATCGTTCAAAATTATAATTTGGATATGTTGCTTGAAAAATTACAAACTGTTTTACCACGATTCCTTTGATGTGCTAATTCCAACCGTGACATTTTACTTTGCTTCGTGATCTCAAATGATGAAGTCATCGTGTTACAAAAAGATTAAACTCGTTTTTCTTTAATCGCAAACAAGTATGTTATATAATATACGTTTCTTTGAATCCTATGAAATCACCATGTAATCCATGAACATACAAAGCCCGTTTTTTCCAACGTCTTCTTTCGTCATACATTTAACATGTTATTTTCAGCACAGACTAAATATCGTAAATTAGCAATTCTTTCGATTACATTACGGTACATAAAATATTATACAATAATCTTTTTTTATTACAAATCTCTGCACATAATACACGATATACGCATAAAGTGGGATCATAAATAATTTCCAACTTTACTATTACATACTTACATTTGGATAAGTATACATATACCCTGTATATCCTTTATGTCTATGAAGTATCACAACCTAAGAAACGTACGTCATTAATTTCTATGACAATTTGCCATTTCCTTGGCAACCTATCAATTCCACTTTGTGAGGATCTTGGGTTCGTGATGAAAAATATTTCGAATGTGCAGAATGTATTCTACTCGTATTTCAAAGTCCTTTTCTCGTTCGAGAATATTGTGCAGACTCGAAGATATGAACATCTGTTGGCACCAAGGGGACGAATAATACATATCAAATGGACACATACGAGATGTAATTTTTCCAATATATTCGATATTAACACGGGATTCCCATGCGCTGGATATTATTCGACGTCTAACTGTTACGAACCACGTTGAATAAGAACAGGAAAAGAATATTAAGTTTTAAATATCGATTCGTAAATGTCGTTTGCAAACTGAAATTTAATATGCTTCTGTTTTACGACCTCTTCAAACTAATAATTACCCCTGTTGTGGCTAGATCGATAGATGCAACCCCATCTGATGTTTCAATTTACAACTTCATTATCCGAAAGTAAACTTAAAGTAAACTTATTGAACTTTTGATCGTTCGCGGGAAGCGCGCCAACAGGAGTCGTAAATTTCCGTTACGATTTGAATAATCGACGCCACGAATCGTTCGATCCCTTATTTCTTTTGGGATAATAAGGGTGGTTGAGTGAATATAACGCTGCTATTAACAGGTTATTATATATTTTGACTTATCCAACAACTTCAATAAACTATGAATAAGTACCTGAGACTCGGTTCGTGTTGACGACTGTGATGACGTATCTTCTGTCGATTGACTGTCTTCGACATGTGGATTCTGCGACTTGACTTCTGACTCTTGCTGTTGCCTGAACTGTGTTTTAACTCGAGCTGGTTTCAACTTTTTTTTTTTTTTTTTTTTTTTTTTTTTTTTGTACGCGGAGAAATCCTCATGGATACTCCTACCGACTAAAACTCCACGATGACCATCTTATGCGCGTGACAGGCGTGTTCCAGGAACCTCTTATGAATTAACTTCAGTTGCACCCCCCTTCTCGCATTCTCTTGTTCGAGCCGGCTATTGAGTAGGCGTTAGGGGGAGGTCGTTGCCCCTAGCGCTGTCACTTCTTCTGGTTGTAGTCCGTTCGGGTGGTGGCGGGGCGGCTCTGGGTCCCCTAGCGCTGTCGCTCCTTCCCGTCGTGGTCCGTGGAGTGGCGGTGGAGTGGCTCTAGGTTGTCTGACTGCCATCCTTCTCCATAGTCTTATCCTACAAGGGTGAGAGTTTTTCTTTCTCTCCCTTTCCGCTCGCTCCTTCGCGAGCATAACTCGCTCGCAGAAGAGGCGAACGGCCTCATATTCCTGTGACCCTCTCAACAACGCTTCTACAATCGCTGAGGGGGTCAACGTTTCTCCTATGGCGTGCCGCAGGGTGTAGCGGGGCAGCTCCCACACCGGACAGAGCTCCAGGGTGTGCTGCGCTGTGTCCCTGCCCTCTCCGCAGTGGTGGCAGATGTCTGTCGTCTCCCGTCC
>NT_176664.1:51307-51728 GCF_000188095.3 Bombus impatiens | reverse complement strand
GGCGGCGACTACCCTCTCGAGTAGTTTGCCGACCTCGTCCAGTAGGCATATAGGCCGGTACGCTGACGGCGAGGTCGTCGGTCGGCTCTCTTTATGGAGCAGGACCAGTCTCGCTGTCTCAGTCTCGCCGTCCGCCACGCCCGGGGGTAGACTCCCTCCCTCAGGCATCTTGTGAAGAGGTGCCGGAGTCTGGGGGCCATGACCCCCATCACTTCCCCCCAGATCCGGCCAGGGATTCCGTCCGGGCCCGGTGCCACGTTGCGGGAGGTCATTCTTCTGGTTGCCTCCCATATCTCCTCCTCCGTGACTTCCCAGTCGTCCCTCCATTCCAGCGGTCGTGTCGTTTCCCGTGGCCGTTTCGCCGCTCTATTTTCTTGTGGGGGAAAGAGCGTTCCGGTGATCCGCGTCAGCAGCGTAGGTT
>NT_176664.1:37661-50324 GCF_000188095.3 Bombus impatiens | reverse complement strand
CCCCGTGCCCGGTGTGGCCCGTGGCATGGATGCGTCGCAGATTGCTGTCATTGCTTGGCGGAGGTTCTCGGCCTCCTGTTCCACGTTTGCTTCGGTCGTCGTTGTCGAGGCCTCCCAGCTCCAAGCTGTTGCTATAGCAGCCGCCCGGAGTAAATCTTCATTCCTTTCCTTTATTTTCCATCTAGGCGGTGGGCGCGCGCGTCTTTTTCTCGGCGGGCCGCGCCCGTCGTTTGTCGTCGGCATTCCAGGTCCAGGTGCGTCCACCTCCATGAATATGTAGAGGTGGTCCGACAGCGTCTCGAACCCTTCGGCCACTCTCCAGCCTGAGATCTGCCTGAATGCCTCGGGGGAGGCCCATGTTATGTCAACAATGGAGCTCCCTCTGCACGTCATGCAGGTACTGGTCGAGCCCCTGTTCACTAACAGAAGTCCAAGTCCCGCGGCCCAGTTTGATAGCGTGCGGCCGCGCGCGTTGGTCCTGGCGTTCCCCCAGGAGCTGGTTTTAACTGACTATTCGCTCTTATGTTATTACAGAGGAAAGCATGGCATGGGTGTGCCCTTTGAACGAAGAAGGCGGTTTCGTTGTTCACACTTTTCGTCAGGAAAGTGGGAGTAACGTTCCAAAATGTCCATAGGTTATGACCCACATTAATGAATGATGATAGGAGGAGGAAACCTCCTACCAACGTTGCAAATGGGTGTCATTGTTCATGGGAGAAACCCGTTTTTCCGTTAGGTAAATATCCACTTTTTTCGTTAGGCAACTATGCGCTGTCTCCGTAATTTTTAAGAGCGCATAATAAACCTAAGGACTTTTCTAGGAACCAGCCATAAACCGAAAACTCTTCTAAAATTAGAAAGTCTTTCAGGACAAACAGATTAAAATAAAAACATGTGTTGTAGCAATGAAGTTAAAAAGTTAAAGTTTTATGATGGGCCCATAGGTTTATTGAGGGTCGGAATGACGGTACGTAAACCGTTGGCTGCCAGGCAACGAGGAGTGGAGTGCAGATGTTTCACGCGACATAACAGTATCTCTACCATCGGATAAGAAGTATTGATTATCTGCTTACTTGCATCTTAGGCGTGTTTCTAATTCGTTTTCTCTTTTCTCGTTTCAACCGTGCGTTATACGTTGTGCAGTGAATCGTTCCTTAGCAGCGATTGTATACGTACGTAATAGATTTTCAAACTCGATTTTCTCCAAAACTAAGCCTGGGACGAAAAAATTTTGTTCCATATTTTCTTCCTATTTTTTTTAATGGGGAAACATTCTATGTCCACTTTGTACATGTTAATTGGATGGATGCCATATAGCATTTGTCATTTTGTTTGAATCAATTTAAAAATCCTTTTTAATAAGCGAATTTTTCAATACTATTTATGTTCCATATTTTTATTTACAACACTTAAAAAATGTTATATCTCAAAATATGATGGTGTATAAAATTTTCAATTGAGTAACAGAGAGTATTTGCTTATGGATATATTTGCAACACAAATTCATAAATTTACTAAGGCATTTAACGTAAGAACCATTTTTAATTTTAGGGTATCTTTATTTCTAAATTACAAGTTTCTACCTTATTAATTTTCCAGTTTCCTAAGCACGCTTTATACTTCATTCGCTCAATGTTGCTCGTAACCAGAAAATAGTTTTTCAAAGTTAAATGGAGGATATAATCGCTTCCAGACATAACGAATTGCGGAGTTCTTTAACTTGTCGGAATACCTTTCACGTTCGCAAATTTATGTTATCATAATATGTATGTTACTCCATTATATACGTAGTCCATCTCATCCACCATGGTTTACACGCATCAGGACAGCTAAACCCTCTTGCACAATAACTTGACAAGACACAAAATCCAACGAACGATATTAGTAAATTGACAAGTAGCAAGTTATAGATTATAGACTTCTGATATATAAGTCCTCCCAACCTAACCCCAACCTAACCCCACGCGACGTCGCCGGTGTCACAGGTAAAATTCGAGCAGCCATATGATAAACCAAAATTCCGAGTGCCTTATCACGTGTGACCGTCCGGTCAGCACCCGTTCTCAGCCGCCTGGGTAGCATTCGGTCACTCCAGTCGTTCTCCGAAATATATGATAAATACGAGCAATTCCTTCTCCCACTCCAACGAATAAAAGAATATAAATGCTCCCTTCATCCAGTCAGTCTCTAAAATTCTTAACTAACCCAAGTATCGAAAGTGTATCATCGCGAACCGAAAATAATACTGTACAAATTGAGTAAAAATAAAAAGAACTCGATCTCCTGTTCGGAAATTGATAAGTTTCATGTTTTTATCTTAATTTTTACGCTACAAGGGCTACGCCGACCAAGAAATTGGATCTTTCCTAACGAGAGTAGAGCGCGAAAATAGTAAGAATGAAATTACGGTATATACTAGCGATACGCGAAAAATAGATTGGATATTGGATAGTGGATGTTCAGATCACATTGTAAATGATGACTCTTATTTTGTTGAATACGAAAAGTTAGGAGACGGTAGAATTCTAAAAGGAACAAAAGTCGGAAAAATTTTAACTTTCTTTGAAGTAAACAAACGGAGAATTAAAACTACAATGTCTAATGTATTTTATGTGAAAGAAATGAATAATAACTTGATTAGCTATGCAAGAGTAACGAATGAAAATAAGATAGTCTCAGCAGGAAATATTTCAAAGATATATAACAAATACAGAAAGTTGATAGGAATCGCATTCAAAGATAATGGTTTATATAAAATAAGTAGTTACATTGAAAGGCAAGAATCTCACGCTAAAATTGTGGGAAAAATGACAAATAAAGAAAAATTTCACAGGATATTAGGGCATATAAACTTTAATTATTTAGAGAAAAAAAGTAGTGTAAGAAAAAAATAGTCGAGGGAATGCCAGAAAATTTTGAACAAGTAAAATTAAAATGTGGTACATGTATCCAAAATAAAATGCACAATTTACCCTTCCAAAGCAACTGTAGTAGAGCACGAGAGATTTTAGAATTAGTACATACCGGTTTAAATGGACCTCATAAAAATACCGGGTTTGATGGATCCAAATATTTCTTAACATTTATAGACGCCTACAGTAAGTGCGCATTGATTTATACTTTGAGATCAAAAGATGAAGTTTACAATTGTTTCCTTGATTATATAAACAAAGTTGAAAATCTTACTGGTAAGAAGATAAAGAGATTAAGATTCGATAATGGAAAAAAATACATGAACCAAAACATGTACAATCTAATTAGGCAAAAGGGAATTGTCATAGAACCATGCTCACCTTATGTTTACGAGTTAAATGGAGCAGCTGAGCGCTACAATAGAACAATCATGAATTCCGCTAGATGCTTATTACATAATTCAAAGCTGAATATTAAATATTGGTCGGAAATAGTTAGAGTCGCGGCGTTCTTAAAAAATAGGACCATTACGAACACATATAAAAATAAAACACCATTTGAAATATTTTTTAAAAGGAAACCGAATATAAATAATTTAAGATTGTTCGGAAGTAGAGTTTTCGTAAGAATACCTGAAATTAAAAGAAATAAGAATACCTGAAATTAAAAGAAAGTCGAAATGGGACAAAAAAAAGCAGACACTGGGATACTTGTAGGTTATGAAAACATTGGATATAGGATCCCAGTTAATAATAAAATTATAATTGTAAGGCACGTAGGATTTATAGGTGAAGATGATAATTTAGTAGGATTTTAAGGAGAAGATGGATCAGACAATGAAACAGAAAAGAATTTTGACGAACATTCGGATTCAAACGAAATTCATGAAAATGAAATAAATGACGAAAAGGTCGAGCAGGTTGCAATAAAAGAGGAAAGAAATTTAAGTAACGAATCAGAAAAAAAACTTGAGGACATAGAAAATAATTTGAGAAGGTCAGGACGGGAAAGAAAGAAACCTCAAAGATATGGCCAAACGAGCTCATATTTCATTTATGTGAATGTAGTTAGCGCAGACAGTCCTCAAACCTATGAAAAAGCTTTAAGTGGAGATGACAGCGGTTCATGGAAAGAAGCAATGGATCGAGCGAGAAATGAATAGTTTAATCAGGATCGAGAAATGAATAGTTTAATCAAAAATAAGACCTGGCAATTAGTAGAGAAACCAAAAGACAAAAAAGTATTAGACTTGAAATGGGTATATACGAATAAATCTGATAATTGTAAGAAAGCGCGACTAGTTGTTCGAGGCTTCCAACAAAAGCAAGTACTGGAAGATTTATACTCTCCTGTGGCAAAAATGCAAACGTTGAAGTTATGAAGTTATTACTATCTTTTTGTTGTCAATATGGTTTGACGATTATGCAAATGGATCTAAAAACAGCATTCCTAAACGGAACTATAAAATCGGAAGTATTTGTAAAATAACCTATAGGTCACAATGATAAAAGCGGGAAAGTATATAAATTATCAAAAGCGTTATATGGATTGCGTGAAAGTTCAAGAGTTCAAGAGTATATGAAAAAATTAGGACTTCAAAGAAATAAGAGTGATTATTGTCTGTATATGAAGTATGAGAGCGATGATGTTATATATTTAATTCTATTCGTAGACGACTTATTAATATGTGGAAAAAACAAAAGAAAAATCGATGAAATTAAAAACAAATTGTCGAACCAATTTGCGATGAAGGACTTAGGTGAAGTAAAGACTTACTTAGGAATAAACATTGAATACGATAATAAGAAGTGTGAGATGAAATTAGATCAAATTAGTTATATAGAGCGAAACAATATAATATAGAAAATAGTAAACTATATTTTACACCAATGGAACAAAACTTAAGTTTAGAACCCGCACAATCAGCCTCAAACGATATAAGATATAGAAATCTCATAGAAGCTTTATTATATATTAGTACTGGAACAAGATTAGACGTTAGCTATAGTGTAAACTATTTAAGTCAATTTCAAAACAATTACAACGAGACCCACTATAAATATGCATTGAGAATTTTGAAATACTTATATTTAACTAGGAAATTAAAATTAACTTATAAAAGAAATTTGAATGCTGAAGTTATTGATCATTTTGTTGACGCTGAGTGGGCTGGAGATAATGTAGATAGAAAATCCACTACGGGATTTATCATAAGATTTTTCGGAAACGCAATCTACTGGAAATCGAGGAAGCAAAGTAGCGTGACAAAATCATCAACAACCACCGAGTATGTAGCTTTATCGGAAGCTGTGAGCGAAATTAAATTTGTAAGAAAATTGTTGAAGGATTTAAAATAATGATCGAGACACCAATAAAAATTTACGAAGATAATTCTGGAGCGATTGCGATATCAAAATTTGGAAACTTAACAGAAAATCCGAAGTACATTGAAGTTCACTTCCATTTTGTGAATGAAAGTTACGAAGACAAAGAGATTGACATTATAAAAGTAGATTCAGAAAATAATGTAGCTGATATTTTAACGAAGGCTCTAGGGAGAAACAAATTTGAAAATTTTAGATTACTTTTATGAATGATTTGATTGACTTATAAAAGGAAATGAATATGCAGCACAAAAAATTATGGAGATGTGTTTACATATGTATAATTTTCTGTGCTGGACTGGATTAAATGCGTAGTAGAGATACTTGTATGTGAATATCAGTGTGTGGAGGTATGTATGTGCGCGGCGTCTCGAAAACAGATGAATGTAAACTAGTCAGTCGGCTAACAGTCGGATATAGAAGAAAGTGCTGAGACGCGTGCAAGTGGGTATCGATGAATATATAAGATATATAAGAATATATAAGAAATCGCCCATGAAATAAATATATTACTATTTTAATGTTAATCCTCAGTATAAATATAGTGTCCCTATAACATTATTTCGACTTCAAAAATCCACAATTCTCAACAATTTTTTACAACATACGTTGTTTCAACGCTCGTATGCTTCGACGCAGACATATTTATATATGTATAAATATCAATTTTATATTCTACAAATCTAGGAAAATTAATAACAAATAATAATAACACAAGTGGTAAACATAATCAGTATACTAAATAAAAATCATTTGTAATTCAATATTTCCATTTTTATAAAATACAATATGTAATTGAAATTTAATTGTAAAATAATCACATTCGTATAAACTCATTACTCTACAACGGAACAATTTGCATCGATGCTAGACATTCTGCATTACTTTAGTATTTTTAATCCATGTATTATTATTGAGCCATAACATATAAAGCATAGACACAAGAGATCATAGCGCGTTGGCCAAAGTAATCTTACAATTGACAGATACATTATACAAAATTTTATGTGCTATGGTGGAAATTCCTTCCAATTCAACAATTAAATTTCATTTCTATTGCAAATCACAAGTTCGCGTCACAACGGCCAAAGAAGCGAATCTTACTTTGTCATATTAAAATAGTTAAAGAAAGTGGTACATAAACATTAGCATAATATATTATATTAACCAAGATTTATAGAAACAAAATATATTATTCAATACGGTCAAAGTTCTCTTATCGAATGATGTTTCAAAAGGTATTTATGTCCATTTTGTTGTCCAATTTTATATCCATGGAGATTGCATCAACCGGGCGTACGTAAACTAACACTCGAGTTATTTGCTTTATGAAATTATTATTATTATTAGACAAACTGCTTGCCTGTGCACAAAGAAAATCTATGATTAGTGGTAGTAGACTTTAATAATATCCTCAAAGAACAACTCGCGTTTTCCTTAAAATATGTCATAACTGCACGATAACAATAGCAACTTGTAAATAAATATAGAAATTGTATGAAGTACAGTTATCAAATATATTTAACAAAACTGTAATTATTTGATAAAAAGTTGCGAAGTCAATGCATTATTTGATAAAAAGTCGCGAAATCAATGAAAAGCAGAAGACAATGGAAGATGTTTCAGGTTAACGTGTCATACATGATCTTAAAAGTTGTTTACACTCACTTATTATTCGCTTATTATTCACTTGCATCCAGAACATGTTTTCCTTTGTTAATAGTTCGCGTCAAGATAGAATGTAAATTTTTTTTTATACACATATAACATGCATAGAGAGAGAAAATACCGTTCAAACTCGGACACCACCGTGGGCAGCACTGTGGGCATTAAAATGGCATCCCCTACTAGTAGCAAACATGCTGCTTATAATCTCTGTTGTCGTAAAAGAATCATATAATCCGGCGTGTATAGTAGCATATTTTAATCAAACAATCGTAACATTCATTTTTCCTTCATCGCCGTTATTAAATGGTGTAATTATTATCGGTATTTGTTTTCTATCGCGAAAATTATATATATATATATATATATATATATTATATATATTATATATATATATAATATATATATATATTATATATATATAAAGAAGCAACACTAACACACGTCAATGAATATCTGATTATTCCTGCATCATAAGTATTGTAAGCATCGCATTCGTATACACAGGTCTGTAAACTCCAGTAGAGGGGGTAATGCTCTTAATGTTCGAAAATGTGCTTTACAAATCGGTCGAAGCGCTGGCATTGTTTTACTAACACCTTTGTTTGCATTATCACTGAAGGTAAAGAATATAAACTAAACTGCTTTTCATAAGTTTCATCAATATATTTGAAGTAGGCATATAGTATTTCACGTGATACAAAAGAATGTTGTTTAAATAAATGTAGTTTTACATAATACAATACAGTTTATTTATAAACACGATCGTGCTGCAGACACAAGAAGTGCTGCACGGCGAAGTCTAACAAATCGATTCAAGTCCCTTACTCGAGAAATATTTTCTGGCCCGTAGGAGTCTTACTCACTCTAATGGAATTCTTAAATTTGTGTATACGAACATGGCAAATATGTGCATAAATACACATGCGCGCGTGCACGCGCGCACACACACACGCACACACACGCACACGTATGTACTTGGCACACTCTACCTAAACCACACACCGCGGGCCAGACGGGAACCAGATGTCCGCTCATCCTTCCTGCGTACCCTTAATAGTCTTAAGGGCCCATCATAAATCTCAATAATTTGCTAACTAAGGTCCTCCAGACCGAACAAATATTTTTGTTTCTAAAACATTTTCTAAAGATTATTGTCTACTACGGCTTGACACGGGAAAGTTAGTTTTTCTCACGTACGATGCTTCCCACTAGCAACTTTCTATCGATGGCGGCTAAGACCCTTCCTAATCCATCAACCTTCGTTTATTCAATCAGAAGCAATGTATACTGCCCTCACTTTCCTAACCAAAAATGTCATGAACAAATCCGATGGTCCCGTGCGCTAGACACACCCATCGCCAGCTTCCCTCCGATACAGCATCGGCACTGTAACTTACTTATTCTGGAAACGTTAGAATAGTCAACATATCTTATGACATACCTTATCAAGTCATTACCGGGTTACATTCCTTAAATCAATCATTTACTTAACGTATACATACTCAACAGTGTACCTCATAAATGTTGGAAATATAAAATTTATAACCCTATTAATCGCAGAGTTATACTACCTTAACCACCCCTATCTTATCTTTATTATTATCTTAACGGAAATCAGGGGATCGATCTATTCGCGGCGTCGATTATTATAATCGTAACGGGAATTTACGACTCCCGTTGACGTGTTTCTTCGCGATAGCGTTTTCCCGCGATTGGTCGAAAATACACTGGTTGTTAAAATATTTGTCAAAATATCTGTTTTATACTCTAACGTTAAGGATGAGAATTTTATTGCTCAAGAAATTAAAATATGGTTAAAGAAATGATTATTTGAATCCTATGGACCGCTAACTTTTGTGGTCGGCAAAATAACGACAACATATTTATATGTAATATCATCTGAGATACAATGACATAGACGGAACGAAGTACAGAATAAACATGTATATCAGTATACATAGACGAGACGTAGACTAAACATGTTTGTCGCACGTCTGAAGGCATTGGGAACCTTTAGCATTTTAGTATTATTCCGAATATTACCGACTTAGCATCTCGATAATATTTTCTCTTCCCTTCAACACACTATCCAGTCCAGCACATTGTTAAATATATAAGTATCTCCTTTCCATATCACATCTTGGTTAACAAGCTTTTATGGCAATCGCAGATCCGGAGATATTTACTTCTACTCCAATGATCTGAGTTCAATCGAGCTGAAGCGGGCCAGCCAGATCGGCCAGCGGGCATTCCCAGAGTCTTGTCCTAATAGTAATAAAAATAGAGGGAAATATGGGAACTCTCTAAGAGGTGGTGCTCTATCTTTAAAACCATCTCAATTTCTGGCATGGATTTTTCTGGCAAAAATCATCCTGGTGTAGCGGCACACGAATCAGGACAATTCAAATCCTGTTGTTGTTTTGCCTCGAAGTATCAAAACCGTTAGGTTACAAGTAATGTAAGAACAAATAAACTCCGGGCAAAACAATGTCGTCGCCACATACAACTGTCAAACGTAGACGAATTCAAATTTTCCGGTTCTCCCCCGACCAGTATAAATAAACGGACGCGATCGCGAGCGAGAGAGATCGAACAATGTCGAAAAGCATCAACGTGTGTAAACGAGTACCGAAGTGATCTACAGAGTTTCTTCGAGTATTTATCGGGTATTTATTCCGCAACTTATATTTGTACCAATGACTCGCAATTCGCCTGTAATTTATTTATTTATTTATTTATTTATTTATTTATTTATTCAAAAATATATTTGACGGATTGCGACAGCAATATTTTGATCTTTTTTCTCGTTATTTTATTTCTCGTTATTTCGCTCAACCTAATAACGACTAATCCTCCACACTAGTAACCAAATGATTACTACCTAGCGAAGCTACAAAAGGACGGATTGGAACACATAACAATATTCTATTGAAAGTGCAACAAGTTTTTTGTGCTAAGGAAAACCAAAACTGGTGTTTTCTCTATAATGTCTAGACTAACGATAGAGTGTTTTTTTTTTTCGATTTTGAACTTGAAAATCTGATGACGAAGATGAGAGCCTGCTGAACTATGCGTCTCACTTAAAAGATAGACAGAGGCACGTTACATATCTCCAACCGGTAGGGAATACCACGGATAATCTACACTGGA
Source organism: Bombus impatiens (assembly GCF_000188095.3). NCBI lineage: Eukaryota > Metazoa > Arthropoda > Insecta > Hymenoptera > Apidae > Bombus > Bombus impatiens. The sequence goes on along the minus strand of NT_176664.1, from coordinate 40,209 downwards.
TAGAAAAAAGGCGGCTCTGAATCGACGTTTCATCAAATACTTAAAATAATAACTTAAAACAGCCTTGTCACATTTGGACTTCTTCAGAACATGGTAATGGCAGTAACATCTGAGCTGATGTAGGGTTTTCGTGACAGTCCAGCGCGACTTGTACAACCACATAAATAAATTGGCGAAGGTGGGGATGTATAGTACTTAACTAGGCTTCTTTTGTTAGATGAGATAACAAGCAGCAGGCCTCGTGTCACGACGTCCCGCATTCCACGACATCCCATGACGGCCTACAATGTTCCACGACGTCCGGCGGTGCCCCCGTAGGAGATTATTAGTCAAGTCTAGTTCAGGTTATTAGTCCAGTCTAGTTCATCAAACAGTTTTGGGTGATCTAGACTAGACTAAACTATTAAAGTAGTTTTTAGCTTGATACATCTCGGAATTATTAATATATGTTGTTTACCAATAGCAATCTAATCCTAATATAAAAATTAACGTTACACTTCCAGAATAGTACTTCATGTTTTACTATACTATTATTATTTGGGAAGCGATACCAATTACCCGGCCCCGACACGGGGAGATAACTACGCTCGGGTTCTATTTACATAAAGAGTACTTAAGCATCGGAAAAAGAAGATGTAAAATTATTTGATAGCAAAGAAGTAGCGTGTATTGAAATTTATTAATTAGAATAGGTATAGTATATGGATCCACATAATCATGTTTGAACATTGAGCTTACCATCGAAGAAACCAAACCTCGTTGCCATCGATTAAATTGCATTTGCTTCTTCAATTCCATGAATGCGGTTTGATTTCTTGACTTTGAGCGAGTACTAAGAATTACATTTCATCCATAGACGCTCTATAGTTACACTTTGCATTAGCACTGATTTTATATGAAATAGTTAAGTGAAAAATTAAATACTGTGTTTAAAATTAAAAAATAAAACTAAATGGAAACAAAATACCATTTCAAAGACTCGAAAGATTTCGTTAATACTAAATAAAACAAAATAAATCATTAATTTAATGACTATGAGTTGGTGGTATTGATTTAAATGAATAGTAGAATTGCTTCCGATTAATGGTATAAATTAAGAGAATAATTATTTTTAATTAATGGGAGGATATTGTTATAAATTATTGGTATAATTGTTAAAAATTAATGGAGGAATTGTTTCAGATTAATAATATATTGCTATGAATTAATAGTTGAACTGTGAGGAATTAATAGATCAAACGTTGTAAGTTAATTGCTTAAATGTTGTAAATTATTAATTTAATTGTTACAAATTAATAATTAAGTTACTAATAAGCGAGTAAAAGTTCTATTTTGATCTACACTATACGGCAGATCAAGGAAAAATGAGCTACCGCGCGAGTCAGAGTTCCTTATACACTTCGTACAAGTCGTAGAGAAGAAGATTCAGAGACGTAAACGATCTCGCGCGACGTTGTGCAAAGAAATGTTAGATTGAACATTAAACAGACTTACTCGTGGAAATAAGAGCACATCGAAAACAGCTCTATAAAATTTACGAGTAAACAGAATTAATGTTTCCTCTGAACCGTTGCCTCCATAATTCATAAATAAAAAAGCGTATTATCAATGTTCATAAAAGGCTTGCACACGCACCGTGATTGTCCCTACCGCAAGTGTCCACAAAAAATATAACGAATTACGACACATGTTCGATAAGACCTCCGTTTTGCTGTAAACAGAGGACGTATGTATTTTCGACCACTCGCGGGGAGACGCACTCGCGAGGAGAGACGTCAACGGGAGTCGTAAATTCCTGTTACGATTATAGCAATCGACACCACGAGTTGATCGATCCCCTGATTTCCATTAAGATAATAGGGGTGGTTGAGTTAGTATAACACTGTGATTCACAGAATTATAAGGTTTTATTTTCAACACTTAAGTTACACTGTTGAGTAGATATAATTCCTAGATGACAACTTGTTGCCCGAAGGTAAGATAGATATGCACGCTAGAGCAAGGCTCTTTTAATTGCACTTCGTATGTTAGTGGACGTAGCACTAGATAATATTTAGTAGAGGAAGTGAGTGTTCGTGCTTAGGCGTTAGATTTGGACTTAGTTGGTGAGTTTTCTAGCGGTGTAGAAAAAGTAGTTGACTCTTCCAACGGTGTAGAAGAAGTTTGACTTGACTCTCCTGAGGTCGTAGGAGCAGTAAGTTACAGTGACGATGCTGTGTCGTAGGAAAGCTCGTGATGGGCGTGTCTAACGCACGGGACCATCGGATTTGTTCGTGACGATTTTGGCTAAGAGAGTGAGGGAAATAGGCTTCGTTGTTAATTGGTTAAACGAAGGCTGGTCTACTAGGAAGGGTCTTAGCTGCCCTCGATAGAAAGTTGTTATTAGGAATCCCTTTAGTTGTAAAGGGATACCATATGAGGAGACGATATCATATGAGTCGGCGACTGTCGTGGCGGCGTCTTCCCCGTTCGAGCTCCAGGCCTTGGCGCTCCGACGAGTGTACGAAAACCAGAGGGGCCAGAGCTCAGGCGGAGACTCTCTACCCGC
>NT_176664.1:36255-37645 GCF_000188095.3 Bombus impatiens | reverse complement strand
CGCGAGAGGTTCGGGGGGAGGGGGGAGCTCCGACCTACTCGTCGAAGACCAGGCCCGTGGCCACCGGACCGCTAGACCGGTCCTGCCAAATTGGGAGGCATTGACGGACCGCGGAGGGTTTCTGCTATCCTTCCGGATGACGTAGGTGCTCGCAGAATATGGGGTATTCAGGGAACACCTGCAGAGAATCGGAAGAGAGGTGACGAACACCTGTCACCACTGCGGCGAGGCCGAGGATACGGCCCAGCACACGTTCGAATTTTGTCCGGCGTGAGAGGTCCCGCGTCGTATTCTACGGTTAACCATTGGTGAGAGATTAGAACCCTCGTCAGTTGTGAAAGCGATACTGAGGGGCAACAAGAGTTCCTCACAGTCCGCTCATATTGCGAAGGCACAATGCTCGTAAAGGGAACGAGCAGAGCGGGAGAGAGTGAGAACATCGCACCCTTGCAAGGTTCCGTGCCGAAGTACGGCCCTGCGCCGCCCTAGGTGGTCATAGAGGTCGACACGCCAAGGAGGGTCTGGATCCCCTCAGACTTGCACGACTACCCAGGAAATAGCGTTGAGAGGGGTGGTCCCTCCCAATGCCTGAACTAAGGAATGACTCCCCAAAAGAGGGGGGTGGGTGTGCATGAGGATTTCCCATGTATAAAAAAAAAGGAAAAACTGTATAGTCCTATTAGGATATTTTTCGTCTTATTAACGTTGCGCTTTTGCGCTATTGCTGTCCACCGCATCGTAACAAAGGTGCATGTCCAAAGGTTCTCCAAATGTATACGATATTTATAACAGATATGGCGATTTAAATAATAAACAACGAATAGTAATGCTACACTGCATACAACACTCACTACGCGTACTGCACACACCTACACCTAATCACCAATACACCTAAGTGACACTCTAACTTTATATTTTCAGTTCCTTGAAAGTTTCTCATCGATTGTCAGAATGATTCTGTCCATCCAAAACTGTTCTAGCCTCTTGCCTCAAAATGGCTAAAACATAGCAATGTAGCGGCAGGGAATTCATTCACGAAGAAAAATTTACGATACTCTTTGCCAATGCTTATGTAACTTAAATTTATGTAACTCGAATTTATCCAGGAACAGTCATAATATTTCAGAAGTTCCTTACGAAAACAAGGGTATGGTATCGAGGAAGCAAATAGGCTGTGCATCAAATGTGTTTAAAAAAGTGTAAACCTATTTTGTACAATCGTCAAACTTTACATAGCTGAAGATTTATTCATAATTCGTATTTACCAGATGGGTTTCGGAAATATATCTGTAGTATCGTGGACGAAAGGCCTAAGAGATATCGGGCGAACCATAAACAATGTCGCGAGAGCCGAGGCGCCGTCGGGTCCATCAATGTGTCATCGGTCTTT
>NT_176664.1:29172-34728 GCF_000188095.3 Bombus impatiens | reverse complement strand
TTGTGTGTGCGTGTGGCTAGATGGGCCTTGTTACTAGGCGAGTGTAAGTATCAGGTGTGTCATCGGCCGGGGAAAAGTATGCAGCATGTAGAGGCTCCGAGTAGGAACCCCCTGCCGAGCACTATGTATGTAATGGAGAGTGAAGACGTGCTGATTGCACGGTGGAGAAGGGCACAGAACAAGGACATTGAAGTCCGTAGGATTTTGGACGCCGCAACGTGCAGTCAGGCCGATGTAATAAGAAACGATATTTTGTATAAGGAGTGTAAGGACGACGTGCTAATAGTAATACCGAAGGCGATGCGGACTCAAGTAGTCAGGCAAGCGCACGAGCGTGGGCATTTCGGGGTTACCAAAACGGAAGCTATGGTCAAGAAGGACTTCTGGTTCAAGGGGTTACGCGAAAAAGTCGAACTCGTGGTAGCCAACTGTCTCGACTGTATCCTAACCGAACAATCGTCTTTTCTGTCTAATTAACATCTGTATCTTCCATTTCCTTTGTAAACACATATTATATCACGATATTACATATCTATTCCTTCTTTTGTACATTCTTTCAAACCCTAAATAATAGTGTCACGTCCCGCGCTGCGCACGCGCCGTAACGTAGGTTAAAACTACCAATAGCGCGAGTGAACGTTCCAATTTGAAATTTAAATAAATTTTAACAATTTGTATATAAACCAAATTCGAACCTCACAACCCCCACGGAATAACCCGTCACATGACAACCCCTCCACGGTAGACCTAAATATAAATAAGCGTAGCGGCATAGAAGAAGCGGTAATAATTCCTTAGTTTTAGAGTAATTAATTCCTCAGTTTTGTGTGATTAGTTTTCTCAGTTCTTGGTGATTAACTCCTTGGTTCTTGGCGATCAGTTCCCATTTCTTGGCTGTTCATAGCGAGTAATTCTTAATTCCTCTAGCTCTTAATTTCTCAATTCCTTTGTTTTTTTTAATTCTTTAGTTCCTGAGTTTTTCAGCTCTTAATTTCTTTAGTTCTTAGTTTTGCTCTCAGCTTTTAGGTTCTTTAGTCCTTTAGTTCTTTAGCTTTTTGTTCTTTGTTTTATTAGTTCCCAATTCTTGTTAGTCTTGTTAATCGACGTGTTTGTATTTGTCAATTTGTAAACTATCGAAAATCTATCGAAATTAAAATCTTGTAATTAATAAGAGCGAAAACGTATTGCGAACGATTGTAACTCCGAGCATTCGAAATCTCAACGGCAATTCTGTCAATATCCAATTAGAACACGTATAAACATTTGTTGTGAAGGATATTTGTCTAATAATATAGCAGGATTAAGCGAACATTTATTTTCACCAACTTTAATCCTCTCCCGTGCCAATACTCCTGCGCATAGCAGGTTAGCCGAAACGTGGAGTTTAATTTCAAATCACATTAAATAACAGACAATACTACAATTTAATCTAAATTCAAAAATTAACGGCAACGCAATCAAAACGAGCCAGACAAAACGTAACAATAGTCTATAAAACAATAAAAATATTGGCATATCGTCTTCAGTTTGTATTATTTTATTGACTATTATTTAAGGCTCTGTATTTAATATCAAGTAGTCCGTAGTTGCATGATCGTGAAGTCACTGATAGTGAACATGCTGCAACCAGTGTAAAACAATACTCAAATATTTTCGTGGATTATTTATTTTCTTTTTTTTTTTTTTTTTTTTTTTTTTTGGAAATTAATATCAACGGAGGGAAATACGATTTTTTTTTTTTTTTTTTTTTTTTTTTGCTGAGAGTAAAGGAAAAAGCGCGGGAGCGTATGTATACGTGGAAGGGAGTTTGAGGAGAGGGATCTACTGGGATTCAACTGAGCCGCATCAGCATTCTTATACAGAATTCACAATCTGTATTAAATTCAATTCCACTTTATACGAGCGCCGGTTTCACGTTCTCATCTGAATAGATGCAACAAATAAGTGCGATAAACTCTTTTTATTTCAATCAGATATAGAAATTCTCTTACCGACCTAAACGATTAGTATCTGTGGTGTTACGGTTATCCGAGTTTATATTAGCTTTCCTGAATTTTACAAATGACCGTACTTATTGTACGCAAAGCAACGTAAACATCTCACCAATAAGTCTTGGCATCTATCATCGTGGCTGTATCTCCAAGAGCAGCTAAAATAAATCTTTGCTAGCCGTTTCGTTCTCAATGTAAAATTGATTCCGACCGTACTTACTGCATTATTAATCGTGTAGAAATTCAAATGTATATGTCGGAGATGAAAGGACATCGGAGCCTCCCCTTTGGAACTTCAGGAAAATCTCTTAACACCGTAATCTAAATTCTACCATAAGTGTAATTAAACAATTGTCGTCATTCAATCCGATTGTATTTGTTCGAGATTTGTGATAATGAGCTTGGGTTCGAGGCGACAACCAGCCGCCGAACGTAGCCGAAGTCACGGGATGAACGCTTTGTCTAACAGAAGTATGGAGTAATTCTACAGCTCTCCTTAAAAGAAATAGTTTTAGGGGCACGCGACAGTAAACATTCCAACGATTTTTGTCCCGTGGCTCATCACACACAGACCCTATTCTTCGGGTATGATGGTTACCAGATGCCGACGCATCTCCACAGTACATGTTTAGCTGGCTTGAGGACCGTTATAAACGTTAAGATCTAGTTACCTAAAGTCCTTCAAACAGACAAACAGTCTTTGTCCCAACTACGGGAAGATAGGGGAAATCTATTTTTCAACGAACGACGCTTCCAGCTAGCAACCTTCCCTCAAAGACGGCTAGCATCCTTTTCTAGCCACCGACATGGAAATTGACCAATTAACAGCAGCGTCAATTTCCCTCACTTTCCGAGCGAAGGCATCTCTCCACAAATCCGATGATCTCGTGTCCTCAGACACACTCCATTATAGTTTTCCTCTGCAGCATCATCGCGACGGAAAGTCATTCTCTCGTGAGGTCGTATTAACGAGTCACTTAGTGTCGGTAGATATTCCACGTTTTAAAAAAGAGTCCGACTTAGATTTTGTGAGCATGCACATCTATCATCCCGTTGACCGCAGATTCGTTATTGAGCCTAGGATCATTGTCATCAGTTTCTCGAGTATCTAATTACCACGGTTACTTGCCCAATTCTATAATAATCGTATTTGCACTAGTCAATGTCTTCTCTATTGCATAACGACAATGTGTAATCCAAACGAAGATTGGTTTTACGCCCCTAACCCTAAGTCCAATGTAAACCCCGACATATTTATAGGGAAAGATGCAAAATTGTAAAATATCCAAAGTATAGTAATCATTATAATATTTGGTGGATAAAACAATTTCTGATTACAATTCTTCAATTTTAAAGAATCTGCGCAAATATTTACAGTATACATACAAGGTTTTGCCTTTTTAACTATAAAGCAGTTGAATACTAAAATCACATTCTTGAGTATAAACCATTCAATATCACTACATCGTTTCTGAACAACCAACACGAGTCTTCTATATTTAAAAAAGTTCATATGTTGAAACTTGATATTATTGTAGCAATCTCTATGTAGTTAGTGATCAAATATTAACTTTCAACGCCATTATTTTTTATGAAACAACTATCAATATATCAACTATATAAATATTTAATAGTACTTTTTAAAGTATTAATAAGCATCTAAACACAGATTTTTTCTTGGTAAAATTAATTGCCTAATTAGGAAGTTCTTCAAGAAGCGAAAATTTCTTGCTTTTAACAAGATTAATAAGATAGTCATTATATTAATATATAATTAATTCTAATTATACAGTAAATTAAAGGAATGATTAACTATCATCACAATTTACTGACTTTTAGTTTCAACTGTGCATGCAATTGCTTTTGACTTTGAAATGCTACATTCCCTACACAATAATTTCCGCCCAGCTGTTGCTAACAAGTTGTAACTCTTTATTATTTATATTTTCTGGCAATTTTTTCGCATGCCGAGACTAAGGCTGATAATAGTATGTTTGTGCTTATTTATAACATTTTTAATTAATAATAATTATTACATTGCGTTTTACAAACTTTATGTAAACTTCATCTTTCTTTCTCTTTATAGTTAGAATGTCTCGTTTCCCAATATACCAGGTAGGCAGCAGGGTACAAATTGATAAAAAAGTTTAATAACTCCAAGACTAAAAGAAATAACTTCGATATAATAATAGTTCGACAATGAATTTCTTTTTTATAGCTTTTTATTATCTGTTTTATTATTTCCCGTGAACATCGATCAATTCTATAAGAAGAAAAATCCTTATTTGTATTTGATATTACGATATGATTAAAGTGTGCTACACAATACAACTGAATGCTGAGAAGAAGCTCCGAAGCTTCTATTAACAAAATTCTAGAGACGCAGTTTCTATCGAATTTCAGCCCGAAAGTTTAGACAATTAAAGCTAATTAGTATCTTACTGCCTACCCTATATTGTGTATAGATATCGAAGAATTAAAAAGAAACGAGACTATTCAAATGATTTTAATCAATGTTTATTAACAGCCACGATTAAGCACATTTAGGCTAAGATACTTAGACGAAGTTCATTTTTAAATGGTTCGTTCGTAAATGCTCCCGAAACAGAGCATTGCTTATAAGAAAGAAAAAAGTTTTACTCTACTACAAATATAATACAGCATTTTACAGAGATTTTACTGCGATATAACAACATACAATCAAAGCAAGAACTAGTAGTTGTTACCAATCATCCCGCATACACGTCTGCTTCACGCGAATAAAATGTTCCTCCATTTTTATGTCCTCGTATGCTTCCGCTTTCTCTTTTTCTTACTTCTATTACAAACCATCTGAATGAAAGTATAACGTGACAAAGTAGCAGAACAATTCTCAGCTCGAAGCTGAGAAAGGAAAGAGGTGAAGGTGGCCGTTGTGAACACAGTTGGGGACAATTAGGGCAGTTTCACCGACGCAAGAAGTGACATCAGGTTGCCGTGTACCCTCGCGACACGTACAACCAGCGTCGACTATCGACTATCTCACCCTTTGCCGTTCATCCCCTATTTCTCCCTCTCCCGTTCAGAAACTGTCAATCACCCTCACGGTGGAATCGACGTTGACCTACAAAATGCAGTAGCTTCTCGAGACCGGTTGCCAACAGTTTGCGACAGGTTTACGCGAGGGACCGTCCTAACTGGCCTAGACTATCGTATCAAGATACAAACCGTGTCACAACTCGTACAGAAGGTCTTGATAAATTATGCTTTCCACATATTTTGCAACACTAGAACAGCACTAATTACTTTCAGTTAACAGATGAAAACCACATAAAAACGTATACAGCTCGGATGGGACCTCTCGCCGCCGACGATCCTCGAGGCATTGTTGGTAAACGAGAGAAGAAGGAGGGCCGTGACCTCCTTCTGTGAGCAAGTTATGCTTCGAAAAGCGGCCGCGGAGAGAGGGTGAGGGTGTGGCGGAGGCCATGGACGCGCTTCGATGAGGCGCGCTTCGGTGAGGCGCGCTAGGTCCGCCACGCCCCCCGGTGGGGTGCAAACTTAGGCGCTGGCAGCTCAGCGCCCT
>NT_176664.1:23878-29025 GCF_000188095.3 Bombus impatiens | reverse complement strand
GTCCCTCTCAATCGCAGCCGGGACGGTCATCGTGGAGGTTTTAGTCGGTTGGAGTCCGGCACTACCACGCCGCCTTTCTCCAGAAGCGACCTGGTGTCCGTGCGAATTTCCTCCACGTTAATAAAAAGAAAAGAAACATATACAGCTATTCATACACTACGCAATTCCTCGATTAAGTTCACTGCTATACACAATAAATTGTGTAACATTAAATAATTAATAATGATAAATTATAATAAATATATCTGCCGGAGATGGAAAGACAGCGGGATTTCCCGCCCGGAATGTTGAGAAAACCCCCAATACACTAGTCCAGACTTTTACTATAGCCGCCCTTAAGTAATAAAAATAAGAAATAGTCTTAATGTTCCAATCTGACTTTATGACGATGGGTTTGGGCTCGAAGTGACATGGCAGGTCACCGGACGTAGCAGCGGTCACGGGAGGGACATGTACCTGACAGAGGTATGAAATGATTATATGGCTCTCATTAAAGAAAAATTAACCCGAGAAGCGGGGACAGGAGTATATAAGGGCAGCCTCTTTTGGATTAAGAGAGTTAGAGTTAGAGTTAGTTAGTTGGTTAGTGAGTCGTTGGACGAATTGCCGATTGAGTTATCGGGAAGTTACCTGAATCGAGTAGCACGTTGATACTAGTCCTCCCGTGGACCGTGGATTCGTTATCGAACCTGAATTCGTTGTCACCATCATCTCGACCATCCTATTACCATTACTCGTAGCCTCTGGTAGTGTCCACATTCGTACTGATAAATATTGGCTACATTCGCGACGGTAAAGTAAGTAAAGGTTCATCGAACGCCCCAAAAGGCCAGCCCTGACTCCGACATATATAATAACATTAAATTATACTGTATACATGTATATATTTTATTTTACCCACAGAACCCACTGTTTTATGAACAGAAGCGAATTATTCTTGCTTAGTCTTTATATGCAATTTTTCTAAATGATGCAGAAATATTTCGATATTCTTTCCATCAGTCGACAAACTACATTCTCTATTCCCAACTCCTTTCGAGTATGCTATCTATCCTTATTTCTACAATTCTAGTAGTCACTGCCAACACGTGTTCATATTAGTACCACGCTGTACTTTCAGCCTGAACGATTCCCTTAAAAATGTCCGTGCCAGGAAAGGACAAGCCCGAGGACTTGTCCCGGACGATGAGCAAACAGACCAGAAAAACATCTTTCTGCATCCTAAGCGAGTTCTGAATAGAGGCCATTGTCTTAGGAAATCTCTTTGAATCGTTGGCTGGATCGTGTTATTTTATATTTTCGAACAAATCTCTTCGACCATGGGACGTCTCGACAATTTTCCACAGGAACGGGTTGGCGGAAATTTGAATAATCCTTGTATACGAGCATCGTGTGTCCCCCACGACTCTCACCCTCGTGGCTGACTGCAAATATTAAGCGTATCAGCTTTAAGAGCAGCGGCCGACTGGTCGCCTCGAAATGGCTGGATTTCATTGGTCCCTGCTTGCCACGAGCGAATACCCCGAATGAATTAAAAAAAGTGAGGGAGATTCGTGTAGAAGCTCGAAATTGCAATAACAGAACTTGAAACGTTCTTTCTACGATCGTCTCGATGCCAATAGAAACAGCCACGGCGATAGCAATTAAATTGGACCGAGGCGTAAACTAGCAGTTCCCTTGAATTACAATGGACAGAAATCGCCTCTGGAGGGAAATGAAAATTTCGAAGGATAGAGATAAGAATGAACGAAAGCATGAATTGCTTTCCGGACAAAAGTGGCAGTTTTGGTGTTCTACGGCGCTTCTTGTCGGGAGTATCTTTCTAGACTTTGGAAATATTTTTATTCTTGGGTCACTATTATTTAACATTTTGACGCCGGTGTCACGTAAAATTTATGATAAAAAAGGAGTAACTGAACAATAACTTAACTTGACGGTGCTTTTATAATTTTGTAGGCTTTCATTCACGAAAATTATTAAGTATAATGTTACAATGAAGGAGCGAAGTTAAAATAGTTGTTCAAATCACGGCCAAACTGTACACAAGACTAAAAAAAGACTCTTCTTGGTCGAATGCTTGTAGTTCTTGTATGTTGCGTTTGTAGGTGTGAGGGACAAGGATCCTAATTGCCCTACGTAATGGGAAAAGTGTTAATGTTGGGCCATGCGCAATGGTCAGGTTAAAGCCTAACGGTTCGCTGTCAGGTAGTTTGGACTGACGTGGATTTGGGTATAATCGTTGTCACATACCCCCCTCCTTAGATTGTTTTTGGTCCTCCAAAATTAACGTTTCTTCAAGATTGTTTTATGGATGCTAATTGGTTCAAAGTGTACTTTCTTTTTATTTGTCTTGATCCTTTATGGCCAGGTAGCTTGAAGTTGTCGGTCTGCCGGTCTTTTAGTGGTGTGTTGAATGGCCTCTTCTTTATCTGCTGCTTGGGTCTCCGTATTCTTGAAACTAAAATCTTCTTTTTCTTCTTTAAAATGTTTTATGGTATCCAATAGCGCTACCTGCTGCACCAGAACTTTATTTTGTATAATTTCATATGGTTTCCAGATGCTTTTTCCAAAGGCAATTCAGGAGTTTTGGTTGGAACAATGGTGCTAATACTGAGGATTACTTTCGGGTAGATTTCGTCCTGAGAAATAAGTTTTCAAACGATTACCATAGATTTTCTCAATAACACTAACAATCAGAATCTCGTAATATGGAGTTTTAACTTGGTGAATTCTATATGGTCCTAACCATTCAGTGTCCAACTTATCCTTCTTATGATCATTATGAATAAGGACATAATCTCCATCGTTAGACACAGTGTGAATTCGAACTATCTCTCGTTTCTGGTCTCGACGGTATCTCTGTTTACTTCTCTTCAAGGTATCTCTCGCAATTTCTAAATATTTATTTAATTGTTCCTGCCAAAGCGAAAACATGTCGTTATAGCTTAAAACCGTAGTTCTGGCTATCGCGGAGGGTAAGTTAGCTTTCCTTCCGGAAGTTAATTCAAATGGCGAGAAGCATGTGGCTTCGTGAATCGAAGTATTATATCCTAAACAAATAAAATTCAAAACTTCATCCCATTCTCTATTGTTATCGTGTAAACTAGTTCGTATCAAATCTTTCACCACGGCATGTGTTCTTTCGAAAGATCCGTTGGATCGTGGGTGGAAGGATGTGGTTTTCACGAAATTCTGTCCTTGATCCGTCAAATTGTTTTTGGTGCTGAGAAAATATAAATGTAGTGTTCCAAAAGAGCGTTAATAATTGACTCTATCTGTTGGGTCTTCAAAGGTACTAATATTAAATATTTCGTCAGTTCGTCGTGAATCGAAAGTATGAATTGATTTCCTCGTTTTGTTTTCGTCATCGGTTCAATGATGTCCATTGCTATTTTAGCGTTTGTTTGCAGAAGTGTGCCTGAAATGATTGGGACTTCCTTGGGTCGAATTCGCGTTAGTTTTTTCTTTTGATATGTGTATTTTCGACCAATCGCCGGGAGACGCAATCGCGAAGAAACACGTCAACGGGAGTCGTAAATTCCCGTTACGATTATAATAATCGACGCCGCGAATAGATCGATCTCCTAATTTCCGTTGAGATAATAGAGTGGTTGACGTGGTATATCGCTGCTATCAACAGGATTATAAAATTTATATTTCCAACACTTAAGAGGTACACTGATGAGTATGTATAAGTTAAGTAAGTGATTCATTTAAGGAGAGTAACCCGGTGATGACATGTTGACTATTCTAACATTGAAGAATAATTGAAGTTCGTTCTTATGTGATTACGGAGGAAATCTTGGAGTGGGTGTGTCTTTTGAACTAAGGACGTGGATTCGTTGTTCACACTTTTCGTTAGGACAGCGAGGGCAACGATCCGCGATGCCCATTGGTTATAGTCAATATTAATAAGTGAAGATTGGAGGAGGAAGCCTCCTACCGACGTGGTTCGGGGGTGACCTTGTGCGTGGGAAAACCCGGCTTTTCCGTTAGACACCCATCCGCTTTTTCTGTAATTTGTAAGAACGCGCAATAAACCTGAGGACTGTTTTAAATACCAGTTATAAACCGAAATTACTTGCAGGATTAAAGGTTCCTGCAAGCTAATTCGTTTTATGGTGGCGTCAACGTGTTAAGTAAAAAGGAATCGAATATAGGGTGTTGTTATACGAATTTATACGATTCACGAAACCGTTTAGTGTTTAATAGATGAATATTAAGCTACAAAAATTTTCGTACACTGCGTACGAAGGTTGCTTTTGTTAACATAAAATGCTACGAAATTTAATTGGGAAGTTAATGCATTCTGTTATATATAAAGACGATTGAGCGCTGTCTCATTGTTTCATTATTCTATTACGATATATAATAGTAACTGTGAAATGCAATAATTAAGAAAGTTATTATACTATGTAATAATTGTAAGAACAATTATACAGTATTGGATATTAACAGTAATTGTAGTCAACTGAAGAACAGCGTGGCGAGTGGAAAATACGTACTCGGTAATCTGCCTAAATTAAATTCGACGGTGGTAAGGTAGCTTTGGCTTAGATCACATTGGCGGTTAGATAGCTTTGGGAAAACGAACCCCATTCGGAACCTCATGGGCATTTGTACCGCATGTAGTTAGTAAACACATCCGCTTTACAAGATGAGGTTTTACCACAGGGTTCCGATAAATATTATTCGTAATAAAACAATTACAGAGCACGACAATTTCACTGAAACAGAGATCCATATCGTTCCTATGCGTGGTGTGTTTACCACTTTTGATTATTTGTTATTCTTTAGCTGAACAATATCGAACGTGCGAAAATTAAATTTTCGCTGTCAATGAATCAAGAAGATGTGTAGTGGATTGTGTGGGGATCAATAATATAGAATAACGAGAAATGGCTGCTGCAACCCGCCAAATGTCTTTAGAATAAAATAAATAAGTATGAATAAATATAAATACCGTCGAGAGACAAACCTATTCGCAAAGATAGAGTATGATCACTCGCGGATAACTCGAAAACTCGTATACTCCGTTAATTGCAGATAATAACTCAGACTATAACTCGAACTATAATTCGGATAATGACTGGGATAATAACTGACTCGTTCGCGATCGCGTCCGTCTATTTATACTGCTCGGGGGG
>NT_176664.1:20646-23855 GCF_000188095.3 Bombus impatiens | reverse complement strand
GGGGGGGGGGGTCGGAAAATTTGAATTCGTCTTAGATCGACGGTTGCCCATAACAGTGACTTTGTTTTGTCCGGAGTTTATCTATCGTTATGTTTCGAGCGTCAAGGCGGTGTCCGTGTTCCGAGGCATAACAACATGAGTCGCTCTCGAAACGCGTCGTCCTATGACTCATGTGCCGCTACATCACCCTCCCTGCCGGTGATAACATTATTATTCGGTCGTATTCGAAAAAAAATTATTTACACTATTTTTCTTGCTCATCGCTATTTTAAAATTAAACACATACAATACATCCTGTCCCCGAAAGCTGCCTGAAACCAATCGGGAAAACGGACTCTTCGCCCAGACCGCCTAACGGACCCATTCCTGGTGTTTTCTTCCATCGATTATTATTATTTGCACCGCTTTCGTCGCGGCCGTTCGTTTGCCCTACCGGAATAAGTACGTTACGAGTTTCGGCGGTTTTTTTTCTCTAAGTCGTCAGGTACTATAAACACGGGTTTCAATCGGTCTATAGAAACCGTTACGTCGCGATTATTTATTTTAATAATATAATTTTTTTCATCCCTTTTTACAACTTTAAACGTCCCGTCGTATCGCTGCTGTAAAGGATCTCCTATCGCGTCATGGCGCAAGAAAACATAATGCGATGATTCTAGATCTTTAAAAACGAACATTTTCTTCCTGTCATGACCCGTAACCGGGTATAGCCTGACTTCCTCCATCCGTTCTTTTAGCAGGTTCGCAAGTTCCGAATTGGCCCGCTGATTGGTTCCTAAAATGATTTCCGCTGGCAATCGTATGCCGGTGCCATAGATCATTTCGGCTGGCGTTACGTTAAGGTCTTCCTTTATCGCGGTTCTGATACCTAGCAAAACGATCGGCAGAATTTCGGCACAGTTGCTTGTGTCATGCCACTTGATCGCCGCTTTCAGTTGTCTATATAGGCGCTCTACCATACCGTTAGACGCGGCATGATAGGCCATCGTGCGTAAGTGCTTGACACTGAGCAACCGGCATAACTCCTCAAACAGTCGCGATTCAAATTGGCGTCCTTGGTCGGCCGTGATTTTTAAAGATACGTCGAAACAAGATGGTCGCTACAAGGTCGAATCCCTTCGTCCTTTTTGGGTACGATGTGCAAGGATGGAAGCCACGGGCTTCGCGATAGCTGCATCACGCCTTGCTCATTATGACTTCGAATTCCGCTTTCGCCAGCTTGAGTTGATCGGGTAGCGAGGCGGCGTGGTTTGGCGTGGACGGGGGTTCCAGGTGTCGTGCTAATATGATGTTGCACACTATGCCGTAGAGGACTTCTCCGGAAAACAGGTGGTCTTGTTAGATCAGGGAATTCCGCCTGCAGTTTGTGGTACGGCGAATCTCTGTCGATGGTTTTAATGGACGCTACGTCGGCCATGGCGGCGAATTCCCTTGTCGACAGTTGCGTAGTCGTATCCAGGAGCCGTTTGTTTCGTGGGCCTACGAGCAACCCGTAATGGCTGAGGAAATCGACACCAATGATAGCCGTTTGCACATCGGCCATTACAAAACTTGAAAGCTCGACGTAATGATAGATCGAGGGACACGGTGATAGTCCCATACGTCGCAATCCGCGTTCCGTTACTCGCGAACAGTTCATAGTCTCTTTTGTTCGCGGGTCCGCGTACTTTGTTGCGTGGATAAACACCTGTGTCGACACCAGTGTCCACTAAAAGCGAAATGTTCTGAAATGTTCGTCGGTTTGTCCCTGACGAAGATGCGGCGGGTTCCCAAGCCGTCGACGTTCGCCGCGTTTACGGACGGCTGGTCCCGTTTCCCTGTTTCCAATTGCACGGGGGCGGACATTTTTGCGCGCGATTCCGGAATGTCTGATGATAATAGCACAGGCCGGAGTCGTACGTTCTTACTCGCGACCTCGATCTACTTCGACTTTTCGATCTCGATCGCCGACGCGGACGATGATTGATACTCATCGCACTCACCTGAGCCTTCAGTTGCTTCATCTGATCTCTTAACGTGTTGAAAATAGCGAACCATGCTTCCTTCGATGCTTCGCTTTGCGCTGGAGGGTCGGTAATTGTTGTTGTGCATGGAGTATAGTGTTGATCGTCTCTGAATTCTTTCGCAATCAGATCCGCTGATCGCGTTAATTTTTCTGGGTTGGAGTCGTCGACTGCGGCCAGAATGCGCCTGATGCGGGCGGGTAGTCGATTTCTCCACAGCGAGTGGATGAAATCATCCGGCGCGGAGAGGCTGGCGAGTTTTCTCTATCGCCCATCTCTTCGCTTTCCACCAACTTCTTTACTCTAGCGCTATCAGTGTCTGTTAAAATGCGAATGAGTTCGGCTTTTAATTTCGCGTACCGTCCGGTGGCTGGAAAATCCGTTAGGATTTGCTGCAGCAGCTGACTGTTGAGACAATTTATCTTGTCGGACGTGATGTCTGCCGCGTCGAGTTGCGTCTCTAGTAAGGCGAACCAAACGGTTATGTTCGTAGGTTGCAGTGGAGGCATAGTGATCGCTACACTATCCATGGTTTTAATTTCCTCGTTAGCGTTTGCCATGCTTCGTTTCAACTCACGTTGGGTGTTACTAATTGTAATAGATTGTGTAAGAATCAGTAATATAGGATAACGAGAAATGGCTGCTGCAACCCGTCAAATATATTTAGATTAAATTAAATACATATGAATAAATATAAATACCGTCGAAAGACAAACGTATTCGCAAAGATAGAATATGATCACTCGCGGATAACTCGATAACTCGTATACTCGCGGATAACTCGATAACTCGTATACACTCGATAACTCGTATACTCCGTTAATCGCAGATAATAACTCGGACAATAACTCGTGTGTTAATTCGAACGACAACTCGGATAATCACTAGGATAATAACTAACTCGCTCGCGATCGCATTCGCTTATTTATACTGGTCGGGGGGAGTCGGAAAATTTGAATTTGTCTTCATCCGAAAGTTGCATGTAGCGGCGACATTACTTTGCACGGAGTTTGTTTATCATTACGTTTTTGCGTCAAGGCTAAGTCAATGTCTTGAGGCAAAACAACTGCATGAGCCTTTGACGCCTGTGCCGCTACAAATATATACAATTTTTTAATTCTGTTATGGCGGATGAAAAGAGAGGTTGCGTTTCGTCCCGGGACTACCGGTGGACTCGTCAGTAAGGCTATGCCCGGTAGTCCCTGC
>NT_176664.1:5675-20587 GCF_000188095.3 Bombus impatiens | reverse complement strand
TTGTATCAATCGCTCGTATATTCGACCGCTAGCGAGTTAGACAGACTCGTTGTCGTCGTAGCCCTCTAGTGTTGGCGGTTGGTACCAGCGGATCGCCCGGGAGGTGTTGCGCCTCGTTGATGCCTCGACCTGTCTGCGTCCTATTGATACCGATCCGCCACTCTATGTATTTTAATAATAAAACGGCTGCTTAATCAAGAATGATTTCAAAATTACTTCGTTAAAACAGCAGAAAGATATTACTACTTCTGATTTCCATATTTAAAGAATTTCTACCTCTGCAAATTACATTAAACAACAAAAATTTTTACCTCCGTTCCATTTTCTTTATCTTATTACCATTCTATTGGTCTCTGCTGTACGGTAGCTGACTTCAAAAGAAAACCTCATCGGAGGGTTTCTAAATTATTGACAGTACTCTTTACCGCGGAGCTCTTAATGCAACCTCGAAGTCGGTTTCCACGGCGCGGCGTCAAGCTGAGTTGCAGCCAGTTGTTTTACAAAAATTCCCCGGTTTTTACCGTCTGCCGCTCTTCTTCATCGTTTATTGTCAACGTCAGGGAAGGGTAATAAGTTTAGGAAGTCTCAGGATTCAGGCTGCTTCCGTTGAATCCAGTCGATAAGATTGTCTGGTTAATTGCACACTAGACATAAAAGTCGGTCAATACAACTTCGTGTTTTATATCAACTATTATTTTCTAATTGTGAGGTTGTTTATTCATTTGTATAAAATTGCGATCTGAAATAATGCATCTATTTATGGATCAATTTTGTGAGAAATTTTTCATGTGAATGTATGTACGTACGTGTTGAAGTATATTGGAATGCTCATTAAATTTCGATCGTTTTTTTGTCCACGAACATTAAACTAATTATTTTATTGTTAACAAAATTTAATTTTTAACTACAAAACTTAATAAATAATTTCACGGATTTCAATTAAATTTCTACGTATTCTATCATCATTATTTAATTGACTTCTATCTTCTACTTGCTAAATAATACGTATCTCGAAATTTTACGATGTATCGAAGATTGTGAGGTATGTGCTGAGATTTTTCACTCATTGACAGTTTTGTTGCCAGAGGATTTATCAGCCTGCCAGCGTTCCATGATCAGATCTTTCTAGAAAACTCTTATCGCTCTTCACCGTTCGAGCCTGAGTGTCCCCAAGTCATCGGCGGCGCGGCGCGTGGAACGGCAGAGAGCGTTGATCCTTTTGATCTCCTTGTTGACAGTCGGCATCTCGAAACTAGAGCTAACATCCACGAATTAGAACCGCAACGGTCCTTCAAAGTATCGGTCGGAGTATCGTCATTCAAAGCCGCTATCGAGGTCGGTCCTAAACCACGATGACACATTTATGGTTCCGGCTTGGAGACGGATTCGACACCGCGCGATGCGTCGATCTTGACATTGTGACATCAACCACATCTTAATCTACACCAGAGATAAGATATCGCCCCCCGAGCTTCGGACTCTTTTGCACACGTCACCACTTTATCATCATAACCTACACCGAGCCTATGACACGCCTTAATCCATATTAAAGATAAGACCTCGACCCCCGACCTTTGGACTCTTTTGCACATCATCCCCAAACCAAAACTTATATAAGCCGAGACTTCAGCCAGCTCGGGCAGTTCTTGTTCAACCTTTCTCTCTGATGCAGCATCATTCTACCTCTGTGAAACCATTATATTTATAATAAAGTTCGATAAAAGAAAGTTAATAATTGGGTTACGACTGAACCCTCTTTTCTTTTATAATCTAAGTCTCAAGTTTACGTGACATCATCTCTAGAAGAGTCGACGCTAACATATTGTTATTTCCATTTCCTTTTATTTCTGTTCCTATTATTTATCACTCTAAGGTTTCCTCAAATAAACTAATAATTTTATATCAAATAAACTAATAATTTTATAAACTCATAATTTTATAAACTCAAATACCATTTTAAAAACTATAATATGTCATTAACACAGGTATTAAAAATGGCAATATGCTGAAACGCATAACATATTATGGAGCTATATAAAAAATTAATTCTGTTGCCTTTATATCGCCCACTAGACATTTTTTATTTTTCCTCAAAATCCTATAGTGACAGAGGAGTAAAGTTATCGATTATTCTCGTCCTTCCCTTTATGTATCGAACATAAAGAGATTTTTCTGCTCCAGTTGCTCCATGGAAACTATAAATTCATTGGATTCAGGCACAATGAAATTAAAATTTACGAAGCTTCAAATGGTCTCGGCAGTAGAGAATATGTGATATGATATAGCTTTCCGAATTTAAATAAAAACTTAATTTAAAAATAGAAGTATAATCATTACAACTACTGCTTTGAATAAAAACAGCACAAAATATAAACATCCTGATCAAAGCAATGGTAATAAAGCCAAACACAAAGACTAGAATAAGAATATAATAAAACCCTTTTAAACGCTTTCGAAGAACAATGTCTTTCCATCCTGAATTCCACGAAAATTTTTTTTTTATTTATTAAAATTTACAATCAATTTTAGCATTGAGAGTTTTTAGTAATTTTTTCTGGCGTGGCGCAGTGACTTATTATAGATAAGTATAATTTGTAAGTAAATATTATAAATAAGTAAATATTACTTAATTTAAATAACTAATTGAATCTAGCGTTTAGGTCTAGCGGGTAGAGTCTCTGGTGACGCCATCTGCCGAGTCCCACATAACTCAGTGACGTGGGTCACTGGGTATGCGTAACAGGATTTTCCCCTCAAAGTCTAGCGGGTAGAGACTCTTCAGCTTGCGGATCTGGTCCGATGTATCGAGTAGTCCAGTGATTAGGTGGTTTCGGTGTTTGTTGATTCTTTTGCTATATCTGTCGCTATATTTTGCTATTTCCTCTTTTAATGTGGGTATCTTGAGGTCGCGATGTATTGTTTCGTTGGTAACATATCAAGGTGCATCTATTAAGGATCTTAGCGTTTTCGATTGGAAGCGTTGAATATTTCAACGTTGGGATTACTTGCTGTTCCCCATAGTTGGATTCCGTAGGTCCAGACAGGTTTTATTACGGTCTTATAGAGGGTAATTTTATTCTGTATATTTAGTTTGGAGCGACGGCCCGTGAGCCAATAGAATTTTTTTAGTTTGTCCTTTAGTTGCTACGTTTCATCTGAGATGTGGTTTTTCCATGTTATTCTCCTGTCCAGGGTCATGCCCAGGTATCTGACTGAGTCCTTGCTAGGAATTGTTGTATTGTTGATGGTGACCTGGGTGCAAGTTTGTTTTCGAAGCGTGAAGGTTACATGTGAGGATTTTTTTTCATTAATTTTGAAACCCCTGAGGTGATATGTCGTGATAGGGTCGGAAGGAAAACTCAGATTTATTGAACGATAAATGTTTATTCTCTCTAATGTCAATGAGTACACTTGACGCAGGATTCGCGGTTATATTCGGTTTGCGAATGCGCGGTTATAAGATAGAGCTTGGATAGCTACGATTCGAGTGCGCTGCGAGTGCGGACAATGATTGCACGAGATGTCGAGAGCTTATATAATTATTCGGCTCGAACCGTGTAAGTATAACGATCGTGATATGTTGACTCGCGGTAATAGACTGACTTTTTGTCGCGATGCCGCTGCGGAGGAAGACTGCGTTGGGATGTGTCTAAGGATGTGAAGGCATCGGATTCGTTGAGAAAAGCTTTGGTTCGGAAAGTGAGGGAAATGTACGTTAATGTTTATTGGCTAATTCGTGTTGGTCGTTGGAAAAGGATGCTAGCTGCCCTTGAGAGGGTGTTGCTAGCGGGAAGCATCGTACGTGAGAGATAGCAGATTTCTCGTGAGTTCCCGTGGTAGGTGGTCGACTTCGAGACTGATAAACAAAGACTGTTTGTCTCTTTGGAGGACCTTAGCTAAAATAAATCCTAAGATTTATAGCGATCCTTAGGCTAGCTGGAAATATTCGGTACGAATGTATCGACATCTGGCAATCAGCTTGTCCGCAGATATAGGGTCTTTGTGTCGTGCGTCACGCGACGTAAACTGTTGGGAAGTTTACTGTCAAGTGCCGCTACACCCCATTTATGAAACCACTTTTCCATAGAGCCGAGACATCGCTGGAGAGTGGATGAAGCAATTACCAGGTCTGCGGGGGTCCGAGGACACTACCTTGAGATATGCCAGATTCTATTGGGAATGGTGTAAAGTGGTGTCTAAGCATTTAACCATGAATTATCTATTGGTTAGGTAGGACTTTAGGATGGAGTAGTAGGGGTGTGGTAGGATTTTTTTAAGTTCGTATAGTAGCCCTTCATGCCATACTTTGTCGAATGCCTATTGAATGTCTAGGAATACCGCTGAGCAATATTTTTTCTTTTCAAGGGTTTGGCTGATCATGTGGGTTATGCGATGGATTTGCTCTACTGTCGAATGTTGTTTCCGAAAGCCGAATTGGTGATCTGGGAGTGTTTTTAAATCATCTAGGAGTGGAAGGAGTCGATTCGTTAGCATCTCCTCGAATAGTTTAGACAGGGTAGGTAAAAGACTCATTGGGCGATAGGAGCTGGTTTCGTATATCGGTTTCCCGGGTTTAGGAATGAGGCTAATCAGTGAGATTTTCCAGGCCTTAGGAAAGTATTCAAGGCGAAGAATAGCGTTAAAAGTCGATGTCAAGAGTGCAGTCCTTTTTATGGGAAGTTCCTTGATTGCTTTATTGCCCACTAGGTCGTACCCTGCTGCTTTCTTGGGATTTAGGCGACTGATTGATTCTATAATCTCTGCAGAACTGAAGGGTTCAATCGGAGGAGACATTTGGAAGGGAGAGTGCAGGTATTCAGTAATGTCCGCGGCAGCATTGGAGGAATGGGCTTTAAATACTTTAGACAAGTATTTAGCAAACAGTTTGGCTTTTTCTATAGGACTACGCGCCCATCCACCTGGCGGACGGCGAATTGGAGGGATTATTTGCGGGGGGCGCGTGAGTTTCCCGGAGGCCTTCCATAGTGAGTAGTTGGAGTCAGCTGTGGGGGACAAATTAGCGAGATATTTATGAAAACAGTCATTTTTTGTAATTTTTTATGATTTTGGTTAGCTTTCTAGTTGCGTTGTTTAGTTTGCATTTGTCATCCGGTGTTCTATGGGTCTGCCATACTCTTCTTAGTCTACGTTTTTCTGCTATTTTTTTAAATATGTTGTTACGTTTTTGTTTGATTTGTTTTGGTTGTGTTGCCGTTAATTTTTGAATTTAGATTAAATAGTAGCGTTGTCTGATGTTTAATGCGAGTGGCAATTAAACTCCATGTTTCGGCTAACCTGCTACGCGCAGCAGTACTGGTACGGGAGAGGATCAAAGTTGGTGAAAATAAATGTTCGCCTAATCCTATTATATTATTAGACAAATATTCTTCACAACAAATGTTTATACGTATTCTAATTGGATATTGACAGAATTGCCGTTGAGATTTCGAATACTCGAATACTCGAAGTTAAAATCGTTCGCAATATGTTTTCACTCTTATTAATTACAAAATTTTAATTTAATTAATTTTCAATAATTTACAAATTGACAAATACAAACACGTCGATTAACAAAACTGACAAGAACTGGGAACTAATGAAACAAAGAACTAAAAGCTAAAGAACTAAAGGATTAAAGAACTTAAGAACTAAGAGCAAAAAAACTAAGAGCTAAAAGAACTAAGAGCTGAAAAACTAAGGAACTAAAGAATTGAAAGGCAAAGAAACAGAGAAATTAAGAGCTAAAGGAATTGAGAAGTAATCGCTATGAACAAAGAAATTACTTGCCAAAAACTGGGGAACTGATCGCCAAGAACCAAGGAATTAATCACCAGGAACTGAGGAACTAATCACACAAAACTGAGGAATTAACTACCCTGAACTAAGGAATTATCTCTGTATTTTCTATGTCGCTACGCTCATTTATAATTAGGTCTACTGTGAAGGGGTCGTCATGTGACGGGTTATTCCGTGGGGATTGTGAGGCTCCAATTTCGTTTCTATACAAATTGATAAATTTTATTTGAATCTCAAATTGAAACGCTCACTCGCGTTACTGGTAGTTTTAGTCTACGTTACGGCGCGTGCGCAGCGCGGGACGTGACAATGTAATGGGGATATTCACGTTTGCTGATAGACGTCTTAGTAGGCGTGGAGAAGCGGATAGCGTTTATTATGCTCATGTTTAAGTATTCCGTGGCTGCTTCGATTTCTTCATTAGTTTTTAGTGGAGTTAAGGCTGAAGTTGAGTGTGTAAAGACTTCTCTAAAGAGCTGCCAGTTGGTTTGTTGGTTGTGAATGGAGCCATTAGGTGTATTCTCGATGATTGTTGATCTGACTGTTGCTATCACGGGGGAATGATCAGAGGAGAGATCGGCCAAGGAGTTGATTTGGACGTGTCTTGATGAGATATTTTTAGTTACGAAGAAGTCGAGGAGGTCGGGTATTTTATTGGTGTCAGTGGGCCAGTATGTGGGTTCGAATGTGGTGAGGTAGTTGAGGTTGTTGTTTATTATGCTGTTTAAGAGGCTTTTGCCTCTTGCTGTAACCAGTCTGCTGCCCCATTGGATGTGCTTGGCGTTATAGTCTCCTCCAGCTATGAATCTATTGCCCAGGGTGTCCAGGAAGTTATCAAAGTCTTCTTTGGCGATGGAGTGTCTGGGAGGGCAGTATACTGCTGAAGTATACTACTAGTGAAGTGGTCATGGCAGTCTTCTATTGCTACGTTTGTTGCTTGGAGGTAGTCTTTCTGGAATGATTTGATTATGATTCCGGTGCCGCCGTGGGCCTTTGCGCTGGGATGTTGGGTATGGTAGAAATTATAACCATTTATTTTCAGATAGTTTTTGTCGGTGAAGTGGGTTTCCGATACTAGCATTACGTCTATTTGCTGCTGTTTAAGGAACAGTTCTTGTTCAAATTTGTGTTGAGCTAGATCGTTGGCATTCCAAAGAGGTATGCGTCTTGGTTTTATTTTGCGTCGGGGCGTATTAATTTATCCATGATGAGCATTAATAGTGATAGCAAATTATTTGTTTGCTCTGATTGTTTTTCTATTAGCTCTTCAAGTCTAGAGACGTTGTCTGTGTTTGGTGAATTGGGGACACTATTTTGAGAATGGTCCCTGCATGTTACGTCGCGCAACACTACCTAGACCAGGCCACACACCGCGGGCCAGACGGGAACCAGATGTTCGCTCATCCTTGCTTAATTTCCTTAATATTCTTAATATTCTTAATATTCTTAAGGACGCATCATAAATACCAGTAATTTGCTAGCTAAGGTCCTTCAGACCCTGTCAGAACAAACATCTGTTTTCCGAATCATTTCTAAAGACCATTGTCTACTACGGCTTGACAAGGGAAAGTTAGTTTTTCTCACGTACGATGCAACTTTCCTCCTACTAACCACTTTCTATCGAGGGCGGCTAAGACCCTTCCTAGTCCACCAACCTTCGTTTAATCAATTAACGACGAAGCCTATTTCCCTCACTGTCTTAGCCAAAATCGTCACCAACATATCCGATGGTCCCGTGAGCTAGACATACCCATCCTTAGCTTTCCTCCGCCACAACACCGTCACCAAACACCACTGATTTTGCATCCTTCGAACGGTCTACATCCTTTGACCGGTTACACACTCGTAGATCAGTCACTCACTTATCTTATAGATACGCACCAGCGTAACTATCTTCTTTACAAAGTTGTTGGAATAAACGGTGATACAACTTACTATACAGTGTTAAATTCATTGAACCACCTCTGTTATCTAAATCGAAACAGGGGAACGACTATTTCGCGGCGTCGATTAACAGAATCGTAGCCTCTCGCTAACGCGTTTTCCTCGCGACCGCGTCTCGCCGTAAACGGTCGTAACATAATTTGATCTCAGTAGTAATAATGAAATGTAGTCATTAATATAAATGAAGTCTTTAGAAGAAAAATAGTACATGTGATAAAACCTTTAATTTGAGAAAATTAAGTTTAACAGAAGCAATGCAAACATCAGTAGGATTTCAAACATTAAAATATATTGTTATACATACTATGAAACATAATTAAAAATTCACTGTATAAATATATGTCGGGTTTACATTAGAATTAGGGTTAGGCACGTGAAAGGAATCTTCGTTTGGATTACACATTGTCCTTATGCAATAGAGAAGACATTGACTAGTGCAAATACAATTATTATAGAATTTGACAAGTAACCGTGGTACTTAGATATTCGAGAAACTAATGACAATGATCCTAGGTTCAATAACGAATCCGCAGTCGACGAGATGATAGATGAACGTGCTCACAAAATCTAAGCCGGACTCTTTCTTAAAACATGGAATATCCACCGAAAGTACAGACACTAAGTAACTCGCTAATACGACCTCACGAGAGAATGATTTTCCGTTGCGATGATGCTGCAGAAGAAAACTATGATGGGGTGTATCTAAGGGCACGAGATCATCGGATGCGTGGAAACATTCCTACGGTTTCTGTCCCGCGGCACGCCATACGCAGACCCTATTCTGCGGGTATGATGGTTACCAGATGCCGACGCATCTCCACAGTACATGTTCAGCTACCCTGATGGCCGTTATAAACACTAATATCTAGTTACCTAAAATCCTTCAACAGATAAACAGTCTTTGTCCCAGTTACAGGAAGACAGGAGAGACCTATTTTTCCACGAACGACGTCTCCCACTAGCAACCTTCCCTCGAGGGCGTCTAGCATCCTTTTCTAACTACCGATATGGAGATTGGCCATTGGCCTATTAGCAGCAACGTCAATTTCCCTTCCTTTCCGAACGTAGGATATCCCCGACGAATCCGATGATCTCGTGTCCTTAGGCACACCCCATCATAGTTTTCCTCTAAGGTATCACCGGGGCGGAAAGTCATTCTCTCTTGCGATCTCATCGACAAAAGATGAATGCCTTACGGTCAGTGGATATTAACAAAGAATCCGACTTAGATTTTTTTTGCGAGTGCGTACGACTACCGACTGGCCCGTTGTCCGCGGATTCGTTATCGAACCTAAGACCATTGTCACTAGCGTCGCGAGTGTGTGATCATTGTGAGTTTGTGTCAACTCTGTAACATTTTTGTGTGTGTCAATAAAAATAACTTCAGTGTAAAAAAAATGGATAGCTTCAGTGAGGAATCCTTACCTGTCCCAAGCTCCCGCCACGAGGACGACTCGGACCCAGATTCGGACTTTGACTCGACAAGTATAATATCGTACAATTCATCTAATTATACGCGTTGTTGTGTTAATCCCTTGACTACGTAATAAAATGACGGAGAATTCAGGACGAACGACTTCAATTTGCTGTACTTACTACTATACTGATCAAAATTTACTGTATTTCTCGTAGTGAGTAGAAAAAATTTATACTTTGAACATTTTATAAGGAATGATTGTTAGTTGTATTGCGAATGATGATATTCAAGTGTGGCATTTATTTCGTACGAATCGGAAGGTCTCTATTACTAAAAGTGACTATTTATGTATACAAAGTTCACATCAAAGTAATACATCTGAGGTGTCCGTGTTGTCTGTGATAATTGAGCTGCTGGCTGTAGATGTCGCTGATGGGGTACTGCTGATTTTCTTCCGTTTTTGATGCGTAGAAGAAAAATCGGACTCCGGTCGCCGGGATTTGAATCCGGGTCCCGAACATTCGTAACGTAAGGCGCTAACCACTGCGCTGCCGTCGTCCGACAGAAATTAGTATCGAGTGGCGATATTTGTTGTCGAGTGCCGCCACACATCAAAGTATATATCAAAAACACTTTCTTCTCAAATCGCTGGAACGATTGCAATTAAACTGCGAATACTTTATCGATAGTGTTAAATAAATAGAGCGAACAGTTATCTTATTAATTTTTGTTTTACATTGTTATTTTTATGGATATAGAGAACTAATATGGAACAAAAGCGCGGGTAAACGGCGGGAGTAACTATGACCCTCTTAAGGGGTCCCTAGGAGTGTGATAGTTGCTCAGGGACAGGGGAGACTTCGGTCTCGTCTGTTTAAATCGCACTCCTACCTCCCCGTGGTACCGCCGGTAATATGAACGCCGCGTTGGCGTGGGGAATGATCCTCCGGACGCGGCGTCCATGGCTAAACGGAGTGCGGCGGCAAAGGAGCGGAAGACTGTGAAATTAAATGAATAACAAATCGGCTTACCAATCTAACGGTTATACCGCTTTTCGGTCCCGGAAGCGCTGTGGCGGATTTATTCGCTTTGGAGGGGACCATACGTAATGACTTGCCAAGGCCCACGGATATGACTCCTAAGATCATGGCTCCTTTGATGGGAGACAAGATTGCTTGTCCGGTCTGTGAGAAAAGGCACGTTCACCTTTTCTTCATAACGCTATCATATCTGGACAGGCACCTTGGTCAACATCGCACGGATGCTCGCATCCAGTGGGGATGTTTATATTGCGAAAGGAGTTTCTCAAAGCTCCATGGGACAAAGTGCCACATTCCAAAGTGTAGTGGCACTAGTCAAAGAACAGAAGGAGCGTATAAATGCGAAGCTTACCCTATGAGCTTCGGGACTCAGAGAGGACTATCCACCCACGAACGGCATGCGCACCCTGTCGTAAGGAACGAGAAGAAAAGGGGACCGTACCCCTAAACACAAGGAAATGGACTGTAGAAGAGGAAACTCTCCTGAAGGAGTTCGATGAAATCTATAAGGACTTCAAATACCCTAATATCGAGATAAGTAAAATCCTCACTAGCAGGACTGCAGAACAAATAAAGAATAAGAGAAAGAAACTAAAGATAGCTAGTGAGGATATCAGCCCTCGGGAGGTTGCCGAGGTGTCAGAGAGAGAGTGCGATCCCGTTAACTCAGGCAATGCGCGGACGTGCGAAGAGCCTGAAATTAGCGGGGAAATATTTAATGAGGTGTCTACCCGTCAGTGGAGACTCCAACTAGAAAAAGAAGTAGAGGAACTAACTGATGTACCCCCGCCGTTAAAGGAGGTTAGCGCTCGGTTAACAGAATTTTGGGCTGTTGAGGTGTAAACAGAGAAAACACGTGGATAAATTGTAAGGCAGAAAATATATTTAAATAGAAGTGTAATAAGTAAGAATACAATTTGAGCTGGTCCAGATCCGCACGCTAGCTGTGTTACCCAATAACTGAAAAACCCCGAAGCCAACGTCGCCTGTCTACCGTTTATGGCTTGACTTCGTCGCAGTCTTTTGTCTATGCGCTGTCAATGGCTTCAGTGTTTGAGAAAACTAAAAAGACCAGATGTAGAGTTTTCTTAGAAGTGGTAACCACTTCAACATGGGCAAATAATAAAAAAAATAGAGAAGCCCTTATTATTAAGTTAAATGAATTTATTTACACATCTCTATATTGAGCAATAGAGAAAGAGAAAGGCAGGAATGGTGAAAGAAATAAAACGGCAAAACAACAAATTAAGGGAAATAAAAAGAATAATAATTATTGCTATGGAAACAAAAAGCAAAGATACTCCTACCCACGTTGCAAGGGGTTGTTTAAAGAATGTCCTAAGAAGTTGGCCGACGTTGTTATTAACAACGATCGTGCATACCTGGAACCAGCCAGTCAATCAGCAAAAGCAATAGAAATGAAAAGGCTCTATGAGGATCTGTGGGGTCGTGCAGGACCATTCAATTCAATCCAATCTCAGGAAATAGTGCCTCTGAGCTGATAATAAGTGAATTGTTTCCGTCGACAACCGCCGAGGACGTGAGTGAGAAACTTAACAAGATGAGGAAGAAGGCTGCGGCAGGACCAGATGGATTTCAAAAAGAGCACTTAATGATATCTGGCCTGCCCGCAATATTGACAAAAATTTTTTAATATTCTGTTCTATAATTCCTATTTTCCGACCGTATGGAAGGAAAATAGGACTAAATTATTACCAAATGAACCTAGCAACCAGGTCGGGAATTGGAGACCTATAACAATAGACCCCATTCTCGGCCGACTTTTCTTCTCCATCCTCGACAGAAGGATGAGAAGAGGTATTGTGCTAAACTTAAGGCAGAAAGGTTTTACATCACAAAATGGATGTAAAATTAATATAGATTTATTTAACGCTGCCTTAAGTCACAGTAAGAGAAATAACGGGGGGATATTCACAATTGTGGATATCTCCAAAATGTTCGACACAATACTCTATTCGGCGTTAAAACAATGCCTGGCAAGGAAGGGTGTGCCGGCCCCTATAATCAATTTAATCGAATGCATGTACAAAGAGGCAAGAGCAAAATAAAAACTAAAGATAATATAGGGGTCTAGATCAAGATCCTTAGAGGAGTCAAGCAGGGTGACCCTCTGTCGCCGCTGCTATTTAATCTATGTCTAGAGTCGCTGCTGGAAATAATAGAGGAGCAAACCAGTGGCATTAATGTCAGTCATGGGAG
Source organism: Bombus impatiens (assembly GCF_000188095.3). Classification (NCBI taxonomy): domain Eukaryota; kingdom Metazoa; phylum Arthropoda; class Insecta; order Hymenoptera; family Apidae; genus Bombus; species Bombus impatiens. The sequence goes on along the minus strand of NT_176664.1, from coordinate 8,170 downwards.
AAAAGTACCAATCCTGACTTTCGCTGACGACATTGTCGTAAAATTCGTGGTGAAGATGAGAGGGAGCCACAATGCCAAATGGATATACTTCATGAATACCTGAAGGGCCTAGGAATGAATATATCAGGAGAGAAGAGCCAAACGTTCCAGGTGATTGCGAAAAAGGACACCAGATTCGTAAAGGTATCACGGATTAGGCTCGAAAACATAAACATACCAACCGTTGACCCAGATGAGGCCTTCAGGTATATAGGCGCCAAACTATGGCCTTGTAAGGGTATTCATTGTGGCATCATAGTATCTGAAATTTTGAGCGTGGTCAGAAGAGTTAGAATGCCCCCTCTGAAACTAATCCAGAAAATTGAGTTAATAACGAAGTACATCTTCCCTCGATGTATTTAACATCTGCTTATAAATACACCAAGCGATAGTGTATTAAAACTGTTGGACAAAGAAGTCATGGAAGAAATAAAGGCCATATTACACCTAGTGCCTTCGACAGCCACGGGTTCCTTCTACACTCCAAAAGCTAATGGAGGATTAGGGTTACTGAGGTTTGAACACATTATCAACCTCGGTACCCTAGAAAGCGATTTATATTAAGAACTCAGTCGATCCAGCGGCCTCTAGCCTGATTAATGAAGAAAGTGACAGGAAAGAAAAGAAAATAGCGAACTCCCTAAGGATCAATTGTCCGGCCACTTCTGAGGACATTGAGAACGCCAGGAGGAGGCTCAAGTAAGTCTCGTGGTCGACGTTACCGTCCGCTACGAGAACAGGGATTACCTCCTAAAGGTAAGAAGAGAGAGAAAGAAAGAAAAGGTCGACAAGTACTTCCCATGTCCAAATTACCTCAAGAAAAAGTATAATGTCGACGATGGAGAGATATTGCCCGTGGTCTTGGGCAATAGAGGGGTAATAACGCCTAATATAGAAGGAAATTTAAAATATATGGGGATCACTGATAAAGAAATCAAGACGATAGTGATGAAAGTCTTAAGAAGTTCCATCGAGATGTGTAATATATTTTTTAGATGGGTGACAGTACGTTCGCAAGTTTTCAGATCCCGTACGTTCGCGCATTTAAAGAACATCGCCTTCTTATCGAAAAACAAACTCAAGAGAGATTGGTTTTAGGTTAGGTTATTTTGGAGCGAGCGCAGCGATCGAGCAACGTGTAAACGTGTGTCACGTACCAATGGTGTGGACCATAGGGACTTTGAAATATTCGCATCAGCCCTAGGAGCCAAAGACTTTTTTCGAATTGTTTTCTTAAGTAACGTCACAAGGTAACGATATTTTTACATAAATCGTTCTATTTCGGAGAAATACGGAAGAATGTAACGTTCATTTGATCGCTAAGAATGATTGAAAAAAAATTTTTCTCTTCAGCCGCTATTTAAGACTCAGCTGAGAACTAGCACGAACCATGGGAATCCGTCTGTTCAATTAAAACAAGCATTGTGAGGAGTTGACGCAATGTGATTTCTGTCCAGTGCTCTGTCAACGTGAATGAATTGAAAAAAGACACAAAAGCACGGGTAAACGTCGGGAGTAACTATGACTCTCCTAAGGGGTGGGTATGGGTTTTCAGGACGTAGGACTACGTCCTGCGAAACCCCGATGAATCTGATATTATCCTATAGTCGGGTGGTGGCTGGTCGGCTCCTCTGGCACCCGCCAGTTTGCCGATCCGGCGAGGAGAATTTTGGAGAAGTTGGTGGGCGTATATCTGCGAAGACCACTAACTTCACCTTCTCGTGGGGCTCCCCGTCACCCTGTACCGGCCTTGACCAGGGTAGGGTGCGAAAGAGAGAGTGGCACCAGGATGGAAACTTTCGTGGACAACTTGGCGACAGACACTTATATACAATGATGGAGTTAGATAATAAAAAGAAACAGGTTTACGGTGCAGGTGAGGGAGACTCCTTCACGACGCAGTTATGGGTAGACAAGTGGGCCCCACTGCGTCGTCATCTCACGACCACGGCCGTTCGGGAGTGGACCGCTAGGCTCCCGGACATGTTTCTGCGCATGGCGAGGCGGAAAGCAACAGAATGGAGGTTGCGGAGGAATTTCAAAGAAGAATGACAAGGGGTTCGCATAAAGCTGCAGACAGGTCGGAGAGTATGCTTTTCGCTCCGGCCATGGTAGCTGGTGCCATGTCATCGATGGCAGGAGGATTATGGGCGAGAACCAAGTCCGACGACGAAGAATCGGTAGCTTCGTCCGCGCCGCGCTCATCGATGGCTTCGACGGCGTCCAGGGGAAGAAGTGGAGGACGATGATCACAACACCGGACGTGCCTGAGGAACTGGCAATCCAAATAAGGACGAGCTCGGCCGCGGACGTCAGCGCCGGGCTAACTATGCACGTCTCTGAAATCATGCGGGTTGCGACGTCATCGTCCAACCTCAAGGGCACGTACATAAAAGCCCTCAAGGACGCGGCGAGTTACATCACCGCCGCGGGGAAGAACGAATTCCCCGAAGAGG
>NT_176664.1:4487-4753 GCF_000188095.3 Bombus impatiens | reverse complement strand
CAGCGCCGCCGCAACGAACAAAGGACCGTCGCAGGCACCCAAGACGGCCACGCTCCCTGGCGCATCCCGAACATCCGCGGTAACTCTAATGCTGAACGAGGGAGCAAGGATGTCGTACGCCGATGAGCTTGAAGCAGCCAGAGCGAAGGTCCCGCTCTCGGAGCTCGGTGTGGAGTCCGTCGAAATGAAGAAGGCAATGACAGGCGCCATCATCATCAGGGTCCCTGGAGACAGGGACAGGGGAAAGGCGTCACTGTTGGCGAGGA
>NT_176664.1:2889-4421 GCF_000188095.3 Bombus impatiens | reverse complement strand
GCGGAAGTTCGAGTGACCGGGATAGACATCTCGGACAAGAAAGAGGAACTACGGCAAGCACTGGCCTCGGCGGCAGGATGTGGCTGCGCGGAGGTGCACGTCGGAGAGATCGGCGCCACCAGAGGCGGCCTCGTGTCGGCATGGATCAAGTGCCCGGTGGCGGGAGCCCGAAAACTAGCCAGGCAGGGAAAATAGCCCTGGGCTGGTCAACTGCGAGGATCATAGCCATCCCGAAGCTGCTCCTGCAGTGCTTCAGGTGCCTGGAGCTGGGTACGTACGAGCAACATGCGTGTCCAGCAAGGATCAAGGGCACCTGTGCTACAGGTGCGGCAGAAGCGGACATCGCGCCAGAGGCTGTCCCGTCTCCGCTTCCAAGTGCCCCCTGTGCGGTCGCACGGGGCGTCCGCCAATCACAGGATTGTATTGTCAGTTTTAGTTTACGGGTACTTTCCGCGGCGTCAACTTATCGCCACGCAGTACCCGGGCACCCCTAGGGCCATAGCGGTTGGGATACGACCAACCAACGCGCAAGGCTCCTTCGCTCGTTACAGCCCAGGGACTGTTACTCGTCTCAGGTCGAACGGGGCGCTTTTCAAGCCCTACAGTCTTTCCAGAACGGTTCCAGAGCAGGTGGGACGCTGCTCACCCGCCGAAGGCCATTCGGGGCGAGCCATTACCCCTTAAATCGGCCCTCTCAGCATCTTGGCCATCAACCACTGCCACCACCAGTCCAAACCCATAATTGATCGAGCAGATGGGTCGCTACTCCCTCCGGGCTTACACTCTACCGCCCGTGGTACCATCCTAAGTCATTGGTGGGACTATCGTGTAGATGTACCGCCACGTCACTGCCGGCCGGCGACCTGCAAACCGTACTCGACAGATCCAGATAGGACTCACGTAAGCGGGGGCCTCAAGATACAAAGTACCCGGGAACTTATTCGGACGGTCCTATCCTTGGCATCAGGATCGTGGGTGCGCTACTACCCAAGGCACGTAGAGAGAGCATAAACGAGCCTCTCGCTTACACTCCCGGCGTCCTTCAGTGCGGTATACATAGAGGATTCACTTAAGTGGGACGCTTATCCCGACGGTCCTCCCTGGCTGCGGGAACGTGGGTTTGGCAGCCCCCATAGACTTACATAAGCAAGTCCTCCCTGCGGAGCCCGTATCGGGACAATCGAAAACGCGGTAGATCATCGAACGTTAGCAGTAGCGCAAGATAACGACGATGAACTACGCCAAATCCTCAATTCCGATTCTCGCACGCTGCGGCTTGAGAAGATCCGATTTCCTGAAAAAGACACCGAAATATACCGCGACACGTCGACCGGAACCTTGCGGCCGTTCGTACGGAAACAACGTTACGACACAACGTGTTTCAGTCGTTACGCGGACTTTCCCATCCGGGAAAAGCTGGTGACGACGCGTTTTGTCTAGCCGTCTGTAAACAAAGATTGCCGTACGTGGACGCGGCAATGTATACCGTGCCAACGTAATAAAGTCACCAGGCATGTATCATCACCAGTTGG
>NT_176664.1:0-1800 GCF_000188095.3 Bombus impatiens | reverse complement strand
GTCGGCGAGTGCGTCGGAAGGTGCCTTCCCCGCCAAGTGCTCGTCCTCGGGAATTTCAACGCCCACTCGACACAATGGAAAAATCCCAGAATCAACTCTTGGGGATGGATGCTCACCGATTGGGCAGCGGGCCTCGGGCTCCTACTGGCAAACAGGGACTCGGCGAGCACCTGCGTGGCATGGAGAGGATCCTCCGTAGTCGACGTCACGTGGACTACCCCGGAGCTATTCAGGCGGATCCACGACTGGAGAGTGGCCGAGGGGGTGGAAACCCTACCCGACCACCTCTACATACTGATGGAGGTGGCACCCGAGGCCACATAGGCAGACAACGCCCGAAGACGAGGAGAGAACCGTTCCCGCCTACCACCGAGATGGCGTCTCAAGGAGAGGGATAAGGAGATGGTACGGACGGCGGCCATCGTTTCCGCCTAGAGCTAGGACGCCCGACGGACAACCACGCCGGGAAGCGTCGACGAGGAGGCGGAAGACCTCCGAAGATACATGAGCGCGGCGTGCGACGCCTCGATGCCGCGCTCCGTTCCGGGTGGCATATGCGACTGCGGAGTGTACTAGTGGACTCCGGAGATCGCGGAGATGCGAGCGAGCTGTGTTCGGGCCCGTAGAAAATTCCTGGGGGCTCGTCGTCGTAGGCAGACACGCGACGAAGAGGAAATCTCCAGCTGCTACGACGCGTACAGAGAGTCGAGACGCACTCTCCAGCGTGAGATCAAGATCGCGAAAGCTCGGTCCTGGACGGAGCTGATCGAAGCAGTCGAATCCGATCCGTGGGGCGGCCTTACAAAATAGCGACGAAGAAGTTGGGACTTTCGCCCCCCTCCCCCCAACGCTGATCGCGAACACGGATCCGGTGTTGCTGGTCAACGTCATCGAGACTCTGTTCCCACCGGAAGACAGAAACGCGAGGTAATCAGTGCCCTCCTCCTCCGACGATGACGAGGCGGGGACGACGACGATGACGACGACGGAGTGGAGCGAAGAGCTGCGAGTCGCCGAAGAGGAGCACTTCGAAGGGATAAAGAGGATAGCATCCCAGGCCGAGTTTGGGCCGAGTCAATCGACACCATGGCTCCCCGCCTACGACATCTCTTTACCAGATGTCTAAAGGAGATCGTCTACCCTCGGACATGGCGGACGGTGACATTGGTCTTATTGCGGAAAGAAGGTCGTGCGCTGAACTCTCCGTCCGCGTACAGGCCGGTGTGTCATCTGGACGAGGTGGGCAAGCTATTTGAGAGGATAATTGCTACCCGTCTGGAGGCCCATATGTCGAAGCGAGTGCCTGGATGGCACGATAGCCAGTATGGCTTTCGACGAGGCTGCTCGACGGTGGACGCAGTGAAACGAGTGAGGCCCATGGCAGAGGCCATAGTTTCCCCTAGAAGGGGTGGGGTTGGCAGACTCATTAGACGTCACGAACGGCTTCAACGCCATAACCTGGAACGGGATAGTGGAGGCTCTGGAACACTTTGGCGTGCAGTCCTATCTCGTTCGTGCCATTCGGGCATATCTGAGAACAGATGGGTAGCGTACGCAGGCAAGAATGGTGAAGAGAAGAGGCCGGTCAAACGTGGTGTTCCGCAGGGTTCAGTGTTGGGACCCATCCTGCGGATCACGGCCTATGACTCGATCCTTCGATGTCCCATTCCTCCAGGTACAGGCATGGTGTGCTACGCCGACGATACCTTGGTCCAGGCCGGGGGACGTTGGTAGAACGAGGCTCTGAGCCTCACCCAGGCCGCCGTGGCATGCGCAGTACGCGCCACGCGCCGTAGAGGC
>NT_176663.1:3441-3856 GCF_000188095.3 Bombus impatiens | reverse complement strand
GACGTTATAACGTATTACATTGTATGGGACGACGTTATAACGTATTAAGTTATATGGTATGACGTTGTTAACGACGTTATAACGTATTTCGTTATATGGTATGACGTTGTTACGTATTACGTTATATGGTATGACGTTATAACGTATTACGTTATATGGGATGACGTTATAACGTATAACCTTATATGGGATGACGTTATAACGTTTTACGTTATATGGGATGACGTTATAACGTATTACGTTATATGGGTCCAGGTTATAACGTATTACGTTATATGGTATGACGTTATAACGAGTTACGTTACATGAGATGACGTTATAACGTATAACGATATATGGCATACCGTTATAACGTATTACGTTATATTATATGTCGGTATAACGTATTACGTAATATGGCATAACGTTATAACGC
>NT_176663.1:3095-3337 GCF_000188095.3 Bombus impatiens | reverse complement strand
CGACGTTATAACGTATTACGTTATGTGGGACGACGTTATAACGTACTGCGATATATGGCATATCGTTATAACGTATTACGTTATGTTGTGTAACGTTATGACGTGTTACGCTATATGCGACGACGTTATAACGTATTACGTTAAATGGGACGACGTTATAACGTATTGCGTTATATGGGACGACGTTATAACGTATTACGTTATATGGGACGACGTTATAACGTATTACGTTATATGGGATG
>NT_176663.1:0-1312 GCF_000188095.3 Bombus impatiens | reverse complement strand
TTATAACGTATTACGTTATATGGGACGACGATATAACGTATTATATTATGTGGGACGACGTTATAACATATTTCGTTATATGGCACGACGTTATAACGTATTACGTTATATGGAATGACGTTATAACGTATTACGTTATATCGTATAACGTTATTACGTATTACGTTATATCGTATAACGTTATTACGTATTACGTTATATCGTATGAAGTTATTACGTATTAAGTTATATGGGATGACGTTATAACATATCACGTTATATTTGACGACCTTATAACGTATTACGTTAGGTGGGAAGCCTTCATAACGTACTACGTTATGTGGTATACCGTTATAACGTATTAGGTTATATGGTATGACGTTATATCGTGTTACGTTATATGGGACGACGTCATAACGTATTACGTTATATGGTATAACGATATAACGCATTACCTTATATGTTATGACGTTATAACGTATTACGTTATATGGGATGACGTCATAACGTATTAAGTTATATGTGAGGACGTTATAACATATTACGTTATATTTGACGGCCTTATAACGTATTACGTTAGGTGGGAAGCCGTTATAACGTACTAGGTTATGTGGTATACCGTTATAACGTAATAGGTTATATGGTTTGACGTTATAACGTGTTACGTTATATGGTATGACGTTATAACGTATTACAATACATGGGATAACGTTATAACCTATAACGTTATATGGGATGACGCTATAACGTATTAAGTTATATTGTGCGACGTTATAATGTATTACGATATATGGGACGACGTCATTACGAATTACGTTATATGGGACGACGTTATAACGTATTACGTTATATTGGACGACGTTATAACGTATTACGTTATATGGGACGACGTTATAACGTATGCGTTATATGGCATAACGTTATAACGTATTACGTTATGTTGTATGACGTTATGACGTGTTATGTAATATGCGATGACGTCATACCTTATAGGGTTATATGGGACGACGTTATATCGTATTACATTATATTGGACGACGTTATAACGTATTACGATGTATGCGACGACGTTATTACGTATTACGTTATATGGAATGACGTTATAACGTATTACATTATAACGTATGACGTTATTACGTATTACGATATATCGTATGACGTTATATCGTATTAAGTTATATGGGAGGACGTTATAACATATTACGTTATATTTGACAACCTTATAACGTATTACGTTAGGTGGGAAGCCGTTATAACGTATTACGATATATGGGACGACGTTACAACGTATTACGTTATATGGGACGACGTTATAACGTATTACGTTATATGG
>NT_176662.1:44482-53491 GCF_000188095.3 Bombus impatiens | reverse complement strand
GGGGCACAGGAATACGAGGCCGTCCGCCTCTTCTGCGAGCGAGTTATACTCGAGAAGGTGCGAGCGGAAAGGGAGAGGAAGAAGAACTCTCACCCCTGCAAGATAAGACGATGGAGAAGGATGGCAGTCAGACGACCTAGAGCCGCCCCACCGCCATCCCAACGGACCACGCCTGAAGGAGCGCAGCGCAGCGCTAGGGGCAATGACCCCCCCCCCCCCCCTAACGCCAATTCAATAGACAGGAGATACTAGGACTGGCTCGAGCAAGAGGACGCAAGAAGAGGGTGCAACAGAAGTTAATTCATTGAGGTTCCTGGAGCACCCCCGTCGCACGCGTAGGATGGTCATCGTGGAGTTTTAGTCGGTAGGAGTCCGACACTACTCTGCTGCTACGCATCTACTGCAGCAGCGGAGTATCCATGAGGATTTCTCCGCGTACAAAAAAAAAAGGTCGTTCTCCCGTGATGATCCTAACGATCTTCCCAGGAACCCCTTCCACGCCCGTGTCGCGTAAAATTAGGGGAAAAAAAGGAACTTGTCAATTTCCGAACAGTAGATCGAGTTCTTTTTATTTTTACTCAATTTATACAATTTTTTCGGTTCGCGATGATACACTTTCGATACTTGGGTTAGTTAAGAATTTTTTAGACTGACTGGATGATTTTGAAGGAAGCATTTATATTCTTTTATTCGTTGGAGTGGGAGAAGGCTTTGTTTGTACTTATTATATACTTCGGAGAACGGCTGGAGTGACCGAATGCCACCCAGGCGGCTGAGAACGGGCGCTGACCGGACGGTCACACGTGATAAGGCGCTCGGAATTTCGGTTTATCATATGGCTACTCGAATTTAGCCTGTGACACCCGCAGCGTTGCTCGGATCACATTTCACAATAACCGTTCGCAGGTCCTCCTTCGTTACGCGCAGATCTTGTTCCTCTTCCGTTTGCTTCTGCGGGATTTGGGAACTGTGCTCTTCTTCTTTCTTTTCCGCTCGTTTGATGACGAAAATGTTTTCTAGAATTTTCGCAACTCTGTCCTTACTAAGGTCCTCCGGCAGTATATTTCGAGCCATTATAGCTTTTACCACTCGATATGGCCTTACACAGGTATCCTGCTTCAAAGTTGCGCAAAACTCCTTCCACCATTCCTCCTTGCAGCGTTCGATCGCCCTTCTTAACCTCCTCCTTGCCTCCTTAAACTCGGTTGCACTCTCTTTAATCTCAGTGTTGCCCTTCTTAACCCGGACAACTCTTCGTTCCACCAGTGGTTAATACATCTCCTGCCGTGCGACGGGAAGATCTTTTTCAATACATTGGAACACGTACGTTCCAGACTTTTCTGGAATTGGGCGCCGTGAGTTGCCTCGTCATTCGCCATAAAATTCAAGTTGCCGTCAAACATTCTCAGGAATTTTCCCTCGTCAATATTCTTGTCGAATATCTAAAACTACCCCGCGCTGGCTTCTTGTAATTACTCGAAAATTCATGTAGTAAATACAGGTGATCAGAGGCAGAGTACCAGTATCTTCCCTCGTTATAATTCCTCGTTATAATTTATCGACTATAATTCCCTTGTTCTTTTCCTTCTCGAGATTCAGTTTCTTCACCAGTGCATTCAATATTTCCACCGCCCCCGACAGGGCTTGCGTGAACCCCTTCATCTCACTCATAATGAATATTATCTCTACCCCTCCGACTTCGCTATTCTGAGCACATATCCCCCCTTCCACTATCCTCCGCCTCACTGCCCACAGGCAACAATTTGCCATATCTAGCGCGCGTCCTTCTTTCAACCGCGCTCCTCGCCAGATACCTCCCGCCTTTATCATTTCTCACTGTAATCGGCGTACTCTGGTCACTATCCTCGACATCAAACAATACTTCACCCTTTCCGATTCATCGCCCACGTCCGCCTGCATTTTCCCGTTTACAATCGGGCTTCTCTGCAGCCTCTTGCTCGACTTAAATGGGCTGAACCCATCTCCCTCCTCCTTTCCCTTCGGATTCGGTACAACAGTGGGAGTTGCGTTGTCACTTAATTTAATGTCCGAGAGAACCTTAGACGTCTCCTTCTTCCCATCCCGTTTCAATACTTGCGTTCCGCCTTCCTCGCTCGCATAGCTCCTCCGTCCCATTGTATCCGTCTTGTTTTCCCAAGTCGCTTCCTCCGCACACGGGGGCGCCTTGGGGTCAACATCCCCCCACCGTTCTTCCAGTCGCTTGATGACCGTTGGGTCGAGCCTAGTAAACCACTAGAATCGCCGACGGGGCATGGGGATTCAACTTACCTGTTCGTGTATGCGGCTTCTACCGCAATGGAACACGTTCGATCTTCCCATCTTTTACGTATTTTTTGAAAATATGGCGGGTAAAATTATCAGTTTCAGAGTATCAGTTTGCTAGACGTTCTAAAATATTGGTAAATACTGTTAATCACTTTCTCCAAGTTGATTAGCACAGATATCACCTGATATATTTTGTGAACACATCAGTGACTGTGAAAAAATGTTTGTATCCTCTCCGGTCTTTTCTAATTGTTCCATATGGTCTAGACGAAGGGCTTGAAACAGCAAACTACGTCACTTTGTACAATGTATCCAATAAATACAATGTAAGTGGCCCTCTTGTTTCCCATTAATCGGTGAAAATCCAGTGTAACGTAAACAACCCACATAAATAAACTAGAGTCGTTACAATCGAAAATACTCAAAAACAGTAGTCAACGCCCCATGGTATGTCAGAAACAAGGATATACGCAAAAGCCTAAAACTACCAAAGGTTAAAGAAGAAGTCAAGAGATACCCAAAAGATACAACATAGCCATCCACATGTTAATTAGCGATAAAGTTAGAAAAATTTACTGAATATCCAGCTGGACAAATTGTAAAGTGCTAATTAAGTAAAAAAAAATATATTGGTTTGTGTTACGTCGCGTAACACTCTACCTGGCCCAGACCACACCGCGGGCAATATGGCAACCAGATGTCCTCGGATACTCGCAGTGTATCCTCCATAGTTTTAAGTCCCTGCCATAAATCTCATAGATTTCCTAGAAAAGGTCCTTCAAACCGAACAAACATCTGTTTCCGAAGTATTTCCAAAGACCATTGTCTACCACGGCGTGACAAGGGAAAGTTAGTTTTTCTCACGTACGCTGCAACTTTCCTCCCACTAACCACTTTCTCTCGAGGGCGGTTAAGACCCTTCGTTTAACCAATTAACAACGAAGGTTATGCCCTCACTCTCTTAACTAACATCGGCACCAACAAATCCGATGGTCCCGTGCGCTAGACACACCCATCCTTAGCTTTCCTCCGAGACAGCATCGTCTCCCAAGACAGTACTGATTTCACATCCTTCGAACGGTCAACATCCTTCGAGCGGGTATACACACCCGCAGATCAGTCACTCATCCATCTCATACATACGCACCAGCGTAACTACCGACGTTATAAGTTAGTGGAATAAACGGTGAAATATAACTTACTACTGTGTCATTCATTCAACCACCTCTGTTATCTTAATCGAAACAGCGGAACGACTACTTCGCGGCGTCGATTCACCGAATCGTAGCGAGAACTTACGCCTCTCGCTGACGCGTTTTCCTCGCGACCGCGTCTCTCCGCGAACGGTCGTAACAGTTTGTTTGTCCTTTTGTTTCTTTGGATATCTGTAACATCAACTGCGTTTGCCCTTTTTTCTTTTCTTTAAGGTATTGTTCACTATCACGTATACAATATTTGGAATTTGGAATGCTACTTGATGCGAATTCTCAACTAAATAGCGATCGGTCAGATTCAACCAATCGGTTGATACAGCGAACCTTGAATGAGTTAATGTGGAGGTAAATTGAATATATCGTGTGTTAATATGGTTTGATACCTTATTTGACACTTTTAGTATACACGAAGAGTTTGACATTCTGATCACGACGGTTGAGATTAAATACGATGTAGTATCACATAAACGATACGGCGCTCTGATGAAGACTGTCATGGGGTGCTCTTGTTCCTCCCACGAGTAGCTTCGTCTCCTCCGTACGTCCTAACTTCCCGTACCTGGTTCTTCTCTGGTTTACCTGTACTCCCGTGGATGCATATCTCCTCTGGTATTGCCAGTTGTTTACCTTTGTTCTGACCCATCGAGCACCTAGGATGTTTTTTAGCCTCTTAATGAGGTCCGCATCGTAAGGTCTACAGCTCGGAGAGGCAGGCACTTAGGACGTTCCCAAAACAAGGAGATCGGCCACTCAAAATCTCGAACACTATTGTCCAGCAAGCCAATGCAGAGGCCAGTGACGAAAACGCAGACGAGTACTTTCTATTCAATGGATAACTCACCCTGATTCTTCTTTCATTGGGAAGTTTCTGAAAACAGTTGTAGTCGAAGTAGGATGTTTCCAACAGTGTCTGATAATTTCGGAGCCAATTGAATCTGGACAAGGTGCAGGTTCCATGTCATCAGTTCTAACTCCCCAAAGAGTAATTAATATTTTCTTCATAATAAAAGTTTGTAATCTTCTAAGTTTTGCTCGTTTGGATTTAGCAGTTTGTGCTTCATAATGTCATACCACATGTTCATAGTGGTTTGATCATATCTGTAAATAGTAATGTTTTGTTTGACATATTTTTAATTGGGATGCGTGCCATGGTAGCCACCCGATTGTGCCAAGAACAGCTTGAGCTTTCATTCCAAGCAGACGTATGTGTTATTTCTAGGTAAGTTTTTTGTTCCAAGTTATCCAGTAGTAAGTTCCAAATATATCACTTTATTCTTGAGTGGAAGAGATTCATAAGAGGTAAACTACATTTGCCATTTCTTACTTGTATTAATTTTTTAATCATTGTTTTGTTTTTATTGAGGTTATTCGGTGTGTAAACAGAGAAAACACGTGGATAAATTGTAAGGTAGAAAATATATTTAAATAGAAGTGTAATAAGTAAAAATACAATTTGAGCTGGTCCAGATCCGCACGCTAGCTGTGTTACCTAATAACTGAAAAACCCCGAAGCCAACGTCGCCTGTCTACTGTTTATGGCCTGACTTCGTCGCAGTCTTTTGTCTACACGCTGTCGATGGCTTCAGTGCTTGAGAAAACTAAAAAAGACCAGATGTAGAGTTTTCTTAGAAGTGGTAACCACTTCAACAGTTTTCTATGCTTGTAGTAGAAGATTATAACTCCTATGAAAGGTTGTTGCATTCTCCTTTAGTTTTATATGTTTGAGACAAGCTGGCTCACATCCGTTTTCTCTTAATGCTTCACGTACACCTTTTTTTCATCAAGGTATTAGGTAATCCGGAAAGTTACTTTCGCTTTATAAAGAAATAATAGACGCGCAATTTTTTTTTGTTTCACATTAGTTTATTGAATTATGCACGAACATAATAATAGAGATATAACGAAATGGATCATGCCTAATTTAATAAAATGGTATAAGAGAGAAATTGTTGTTCATCTATTATCACCTTATGAAACGAAAGAAATTTTTCGGACAATCTGATAATTCCTCTGCAATTTGTACACTGTTATAATAATTGTCCGTGTTATCTACGTGTTCGAAATTTATAAATGATTACAATTAAAGGGAAAGCGGACCTTCTTCTGTTTACAGATGGCTTCACAGATGGCATATGGCAGTCTTCTTACGACAGTTCTCCACATCAGCAAAATAGGAGCAATGGCCATTCGTTCGATGCATTCGTCGATGGTTTTTCCCAACTTGCTGATAGAAAATCGACTATTACAACGCAAGTGGGTATATAAAATTATCGTACGCATCTTAATATACATACATTGAACAGCTAGCCTAATAGGAAGCTGTGCATACTGTACACGATTGCTTGTTTCATTTACACAACCATATTCCTCTTTTCTCTTATTTTCTCTTTAATTGACAAACCAGAAAGTCGATCATAATAATACAACTATTATACGTAACAAACATCGCTAACCGAACATCATTGATCGTGGTCTGAATTTGCGATTAAATACAGATTTAAATATGTTCATTCGTTCGTTATGCAAACTAATAAAGTTAATTAACAAAATGGATTTATGATAAATTTCTCTCGTATTTCTGAAGTAGGTTTACAATACATTGTTTCGCGTTTCGAAACGACGAATATGTAAAATGGCGTAAGAATGGTAAAATGGTGTAAGAATTATTGATTGTTAGAATTATCCGATTGTATCTCGTATTTGATCGTGAATTTCCGTACTTTATAAAATGAAATGTAACAATGTATTAAATCTAGTCGGAAAATAAATGGCAGAGTCAGAAATATCGGCAAGTCGTATGACGAATTACTTCGTTTGCTGTTATGAGTGGATAGGAGGCTACTTAGGGCGAATACTGGCATTGTCGTGTTGTCGTCCCTTGATACAGCCATCATGCTTTCCTTGGAATTTGTTGCGCCATGCTGATGCCATTTTTTCCTAATCATTAGTCGGTTGAAAGAATATTCTTTGTACTTTTCATCTACTCCACCAGTACTGTCTATACGGACAAAACTCGCCTCAATTGCTATCAGTTTAGTGGATAATTTTTCGTATGCGAGTGACGTGTTTCCTACCACAATCCCGAACAACGCTTATTTGAGTACATACGAGATAAGTTAGTAGGAAAGTTATTTGGAAGGATATTTCACAGAATATAATTTTTGAGATATGTGTAATTTTGTGTGCTACACACAAATTAGCCGCGTAATAGTGACACATATATGTGAGTATGAGTGTGTGTGAGAGTATGTGCGTGCAACGTCTCGTAGAACAGAAGAACGGAGAAAATGATGATGAGACAAAAAGAGTACTGAGACACGCTCAGTGTGTATCTTGTAAATCACATATTAAATAAATATGAAACTATTGTAATATCATTTCTACGTGTAATGTGAGTGTCGCTATACGTTTATTTCGGCGACTAAGATCCACAATTCTCAACAATAATAAGATTATTAAACTGTTATAAAAGTAATATAGAAACATGGTTTATTTAAAAGTTATTTACAATGTAATGTATTGTCCATGATGAAGTATTTACTTCTAGAAAAACTCTACATCTTTTTCTTTTGTATACTCATGACCTGGACACCGCTGTTACGGTGAAAATAGAACTTAATGAAGCAAAAAAGTTAACGGAAAGGAGAGATCCATATTATTGTGTCCTTGAATATAAATGTTGTTTTCGGGTCACAAGGTCTAGAAACAAAAGAGCTATAAGTAGACTTTTATTGCCGTTTCTTGTAACTTTCAGCTAGAGTTACACACCAAGGTTAATTTTTTGGTATTGTTCTTTGCTGTCAATGTATCAACCTGCTCCCTATTATATTTTATTATAATGTAACACTGTAGAGTGAGGATCTGGATCAGCATGTAGTATACCTATACTTATACTTACTTCAATATATATTTCTATTATAAATTTATCCATGCGTTGCTCTATCAGATAACCTCAACAGTCCAGAAGCACTTTTTCGGATGACAATATTATGATATCTACGTTAAACAGAAGATTTCATTACATAAGCAGTCAGCCTTAATAATTTCATAACTAATAATTCTCTAAATTTTCTGATGTTTGTATTCTTCTTTTGTCGTAGTCTTGTAAACTATTAAAGCGTTTTTCTGTAATTCCCAAAAGAAGCTGAATGCCAAGTTTCCGTTTGAGTGCTTTTCTAATTGTGGTGGCATAAGAAACCACTTAATTCGAATAATCTATACTACACTTTATTGTATGCAAGAACAGATAGTGGTTTCAATTTTCCAGATGACTGCTGGCTCGTAAAAGCAGCATGAATATTAAGAATATTTCTTGTACTTGGTACCATGATGGGAGTCTGCTTTGTTGATAAATCTCACGGATCTCTCCATTTGAGTACGACAATGTCATTCTTTGATACATATATTAACTTATAAATTAATATATACATTAAATTCTTAAAAAATGTAATAATTTGTGTGGATAATACCTCTCCTGTTTTTTAAATAAATCAGTGCATAGTGTACCTCACAGATTGATAGAAGCAATAAAAAATAAGGGAAATCCACTAGATATTAAGTAAAAGCATAACAAAATTAACATTGAATTTATATTGTTTCACAGCCAAAAACACAATTTTAAGAGAAAATTTAATTTTTTCCAGAGTTCGAAAGAAGACAATTTTTGTTTGCTCTATCTTCAGATTTGTTTTATATTATAATGTGAAATTATACAAACGATTCTTTCAATTTTTGTTTCAGTATCATAAATAATTTGAAAATATGGTTGAGTTTACAATTATTCGCAGCAATATATATGGTAACTAATACAAGTGTAAAAAGATGTATAAATGCGAGAAAAATATAACTAGCAGAAGAGTTTGTGTTTGTTCGACTAATCGCGGGGAGACGTAGTCGCTAGGAGAGACGTCAACGGGAGTCGTAAATTCCCGTTACGATTATAACAATCGACACCACGACTTGATCGATCCCCTGATTTCCGTTGAGATAAAAGGGGTGATTGAGTTTGTATAACACTGTGATTCACAGAATTATAAATTATATATTTCCAACACTTAGATTACACTGATGAGCATAGATAGATAGATAATCACTTATCGCACGAAGATAAGATAGATATGTACGTTAGAGCAGGGCTCTTATAATTGGATTTAATGTATTAGTGGACGTAGCATTATAAGATATTTAGGAGAGGAAATGTATGCTAGACAATACCGAGCCCGACTCTCGCGTTATGCTTAGACTGCCCCGATAGGCATTAGCGGTAGATTTAGTAGTTGACTTTTCCAACGACGTAGAAGAAGTGAAGTTGAGTGACGATGCTGCGTCGGAGGAAAACTAAGGATGGGTGTGTCTAGCGCACGGGACCGTCGGATTTGTTGGTGACGATTCTAGTTAGGCGAGTGAGGGAATAGGCTTCGTTGTTAATTGGTTAAACGAAGGGTCTTCACCGCCCTCGAGAGAAAGTGGTTAGTGGGAGGAAAGTTGCAGCATACGTGAGAAAAACTAA
>NT_176662.1:13541-44394 GCF_000188095.3 Bombus impatiens | reverse complement strand
TACGTGAGAAAAACTAACTTTCCCGTGTCAAGCCGTAGTAAACAATAGTCTTTGGAAACTGATTTAGAAAAGACATTTGTTGGGTCTGAAGGACCTTAGCAGGCAAGTGACTCGGGTTTATGACGGGTGCTTAAGGCTATTGAGGGTACGCCGTACGGAAGAGCGGACATCTGGTGTCCGTCTGGCCCCCGGTGTGTGACCTGGGCTAGGCAGAGAGTCGCCCGGTTAGTCTAGGTTACAATGTTGCGGGATTATCCAAAATTCCAAAGGCTCCGGTGTTCTTTCATCTCCGACATATATTTTAAATACTTTTATATTCATGATAAAAATAGTGTGTATTTATTTTATTGTATACCTACTATTATTATTTGTTGTCTCATTTAATTCTAATTTAATAGTAGAGTTTCTTCAGAAATTTCCAACACCTACACACTGAAGAGTTACACCGTTTCGTATGATATAAGTCGTAGACGATGATTTGGCGTATGAAGATGCGATATACATGCACAATAGAGCAAGGCTCTTACAGTTGAGTTTGTTGTTTTAGCTGTTTTTCTTTGTTCAATCTTCGCCTCTCGAAGTCCTGTTTTATTCTCTATCCTAAGTCTCCATCCTTCTATATTCATATCGTTCGACCGACTGCCAGTAAACATAGGGAAGGTCAAACCATCGGTTGGTGTTCTAAATTCTATAGAATTTACATATATATAATGTTTATTGCCTAAGAAAAATATAAATTTCATATGTGTATTCGTAATAAACAATGAATTTCTGTTTGATAGTGGTTTTGACAAAAGTACCTTTACGCAACGGTACGACGTGGCCATACCATATTTTGTGTTGGGTTTACATTTTTAACATTACAGTTTTTAATTTAATTTAAGCTGCTCAAAAGCGATAATTTTATACGATATTGTCTTTTCTCTTTTTTCCTGCCCTGAAAACTTAATCGCAAAACAGGACAGATCAGTAGCTTACTTTTAGTTACTACGGGGTTGCGGGAACGGAGGACGTAGCAGAGTGGGGGAAGAGAGCATGCCACGAAATGATTTTTGCGCGTACAGGTACCGCCTCTAGACCCGAAACGTAGCCAATTACTCAGCAATACTAATCCGTCGTCGTCACTATATAAGCGATCGCCGTAGATCGATAACGTTCATTCGTCATTCGTATCCGGGACGTAGTAGAGTGCGCGATGTACAAGAATTTACTAAAAGTTTTAATTTTTCGATCTAAAAAATTAAATTATTAAGTTTCTATAAAAAGAGATTGATTTAACGTGGATAGATATTTTATACATAAACGTTTATAAAATGAAAAGATATTCGTACGCGTATTAGCTTTGTGTAAATGATTGTAACCCAAAAATTTGTTCAATAATAGATAGGGTAATGCAGTAACTGGACAGAAAGTTATTCTACATATAAGGGTAAGTCATGAGTACGAATATATTTAATCTTCTTATTTTACGTCGCCTTTTATTTTTATTACATTTTTGGTTTCTATATACGTAACATGTAGAAAACCTGTAGAAATCTTGTCGTATTGAACTACATAACTTTTGTATTTTCTGCGGTAACAATTTCGTCCTAATGTCCATAACTGTATTCCGAGCTATGGAAAATAAGCAGTCGCTAGTTCTTTGTGCTAGTCGTTCGATTTTTGTCAAGTCGACTCAAAGTTAGACTGTTCGTTCATGCTAATACAGTGCCAAACAGGAATATTGGCATAACCCGAATCCTCATACAAAATTTTTTTTAAATCTGTAAAGGAAGTAATTCTCTGTTTAATCTTTTTGTAAAATATATCTGTCAACTCTAAAATTGAAGTATACCGTGAATCATGAAGTTTAAAAATGGTTATAATAAAGAAAAAACATAAAATACACATAACGCTCCTGTACAATGAGTTTTGAAAAACATTGATCGATGAACCGTTGATCTCATAAAGTGGAAAATCATTCAGCAGAGTTTTCCTGTAACAATCTTTTTCTTTTAATTTTCGTCTCGTTCATCATTATTACAATTAGATAAATTTTGCTCATTAGATAAATATTCGAATTCACTAGCAGGAAAAAGGCCATTTCCTGAAAATACACATATTTTCATCTTTTTTGCTTAATGTTTCGGTTAAGCAGCGTACAATTATTTTTTACATAACAAACGATAATGTTTAGACTAGACTTGTCACGACTTCGAAATGATTCTCATTGTTTGTGCTTATGCTCGGAATAATTGTGCTTAGTAATTTCATGGTCTATTACATATGCATGAAAGTAGCGAATTAATTGATTTATCAATTAAAATTTTTAACAATAAATTATTTTTGGAGCTACGTAAGTCCTTTTCAAAGAAAGTAGGATTTACACTAATTGACTATTGACATACGTAATAGAAATAAATAAAATTTATTACTAAATAAATAATATGCAATTTTCGGGCGATATCTTCTTCCCACGTTCTAATTATATTTTCAATTATTTTGATTTTTCTAAGTGCACTCTTACGTATTCTTGTACATGCAACCCTTCCCTTATTCCAATTTCTGTTAATATTAGTTGATTTTCTTTTTAGAAGCTTTTATTTCATTGATTTTATGAGCTATCATTTTGTACCAAATTCAAGAATTTTCGTTGCCAGAAATTTAAGGTAAATGCATTTTATGATATTCAAGGAAACTTATTCTTGAGTAAGACAAAACTTTGTAAATTCTGTACTATGGTGCTATAGTAAGTCCGTTATATTATTATCATTATTATTATTAACAAATTCCAATTATTCGTTATCTTTCCTAGTCATTATTTACTGTTACGATCCGGTCTTGATCTTCGGTATTTGTAACCGTTACTTAATATTCTCGATTTCGGGTCCTAGCTTCCTTAAATTGACGCTTGAGTCAAAGCGGTAGTTGCTGCCACCAGAAATAGTCGTAAAAACTATTTCAATTAGTTCGATTCTCGTTCGTTATTTTCGAAACAAGGCGAACGATTGAATGGAATAGATTCAAAACTTGTCGCACCTTCCTAAAGCGCAACACTATTTTGAATTTTCAAACTGTCATATCCTTGATATTCTAATTCGTTAATATGACCGTAGGAGTAGCGTTAACTAACGTATTAATGCGGTTGGTAAATAAACTCCACGTTTCAGCTTAGCTGCTATGGGCAGAAGAGTACTAGCGCGAGAAGGATTAAAGTTTTCTAGGAATAAATAAGAAGGATTAAAGTTTTCTAGGAATAAATGAAGGATTAAAGTTTTCTAGGAATAAATAAATAATTTCAATGTCTCGTAACTGGTAATTTATTCGATTTTATTTAGTTAGATATTTATTATCAAAATTCTGGTCTTGACTCTCTATATAGTTTATAAGACGAGGATAATTGTCGTTATCCTAAACTATTGGCAATGTAGCCCTAGATCGCGTTCGGGTATAAGTGAGTTCAATGGATAAAACTAATTTCTGTTTGTTCTGTGTGTTGAGAATTGTGGATCTTTGAGTCAGAAATAATGTTATAGGAACATTAAATTTATACTGAGGATTAATATTAAAACAATGATATATTTATTTCATGGACAAAACGATACAGACATGCACGCGTTTCAGCACTTTTTTTTATACCCGACTGTTAACCGACTCTTAACTGACTTTTAACCGACTCTTAACCGACCGTTAACGGACTCTTAACAGATTGAACTGTTTACATTCCTTTGTTTTCGAGACGCTTCGGACACATATACTTCCACACACTGATATTCACATACAAGTATCTCTATTACGCGTTTAACCTAGTCCAGCACAGAAAATTATACATATCTCAACACTGTGGTTTCCTAATTTTAAGGTATTCCTAATTTTTCCAATTTTTTCTTATTCTCTTCGAATTTCGGGAATCGTTTAGTCAACGATTCCTTCTTGCTTTTGGCATTTCTTTTATATGTATTGTCGATCGCACTTCAAAAATATTGTTGTAGAGGACTTTTGTAGAGAATGTTTGATCGTGAAATGTATTAGACGAGATTGCTCGTTGTTGAAACTGTCGAATATATTTAAAATAATTCAATAAATATGTATGTAAACCATAATCGCTAAGACGTCCGTACAGATCGCTAATAAATATTCGATAGATAACTGGTTGATAACTCTAAATAATTAAATTCTTTTCGGTTGCGTCCGTTTATTTATACTGGTCGGGGGAGAACCGGAAAATTCGAATTCTTCTACGTTTGACGGTTGCACGAAGTGGCGACATTGTTTTGCCCGGAGTTTATATGTTCTTACATTACTTGTAACCTAACGGTCTTGATACTCCGAGGCAAAACAGCAACAGGATTTAAATTGTTCTCTGACTCGTGTGCCGCTACATATCAAATGTACTTGAAATTATTCTAAGTATAGAATACAGGGTTAATTGTCGTTCGCTCAATGTTATTCGATATACTCGCTATAAGAATGCCCGATACTCGTATACTAGGTAATGCTTATATTCGCTCGATATTCACTTTCTGGAGAGCATGATCGTCTATTTATACTGGTCGAGGGAGTACCGTAAAGTTCGATTTTGACTCTGGTTGACGGTTGCGCGTAGCAGCGATATTGTTCTGTCCGGAGTTTGTTTATTATTACATTTCGTACATGGTAACGGTGATAATACTCCGAGATAAAACAACAACATGAGTCACCCTCGATTCGAATCGTTCTTTAACTCATGTGACGCTACAGATATATTTTCTTTATTTATTTATTTAATTTGTACCTTACAATATGCCCGTTCGGTAAATCTTTCTAACTTCATTGCTAATTAACATGGTACATGCCATGTATTTAAGTTTCTAAGTCTTAATTTGCCTTTAGTTTTATTTACAATATTTTATGAGTAAACAATTAGTAATATTTTTTGCATCAGGACGATTTTAAATGCGACTCTCTGTATAAATCATTCTGTATAGTTATGTAATTATTTCATTCGAACCAGTTGCAATTAATCGTAAATGATTCTCATATATAAAAGCACGATCATTGAAACAACAGATTACGTATAGGAGTTGTGTTGTTTTTACAAGAGACATCCTACCTTTTTCCATTGTTCGTTTGGATTTTCCAGTCTTTTTCTTTTTTATATATATATATACTTTTCTTGGTAACTGGCATTACAATTGATACAGAACATACTTAATATTTATATAAGTTTTACAAGTTTATATTCTATAAGTTATGCGTGTCGCGCAAAGCATATGGAAAATCGCTGTAATTAATTATGGAAATTATAGCAGAAAATCTAAAGTTATAGAAGGAATCCTATTACATTTTTTATTAGTTACTGTTGAGGTATTTTGAAAGTAAACTAATAGAGTACAAGTCTACCCAAAATTTTATTCTTTTATTTCTCACTAAATTTTGCAAGTAAGTAAGTGTCCGTTCAAGGAAAAATTTTTAAATAATAATGAAATTGAGAGAATTCTGCTATTACAGTAAACAGTTAATTACACCGTCATAGAAGTTACAAAATTTATTAGTAGAAATGAAAAGACAGCAACGCAGTTGCTTAGAAGTGCTACAAAATATAAAACAAGAAAGAGCAGAGAGCAGTCTCATTGGCAAAGAAGATTCGCTAAAATAGTAGGTCTTGCGATAAACCGTACAATGTATCTTGCAGCGATATAAGCATTTGCAACATGCAACGCTACGACCTTAAATATCATTCACATCTCAACGTAAGGAAAAACGTATAGAGTTCATAAAGATACTTGTACAGTATACAATGTAGAAAACGTTAAAGAAATGCAATCCGTCTAATTGAACGGAATTGTAGAATATTCAGGAAGTTCCTAGCCAACAATTATCTACTATATTGTAATTTATCGTATATCGACATATGTTGGAGATATCTATAACAAATCTAAAGATATAGATATTGGTCATCATATCGTCGAAAACTCTATGCAGATTGGACAATGACACAGCAACGTTTTGAACCTGTGATATATTTATGTGATGGGAAATTTGAATAATTTGGCAGATTCGTAAATAATTATTAATAAAAAATAAAAGAAAAAAATTTGCGGTGTGAAGTTTGACACAGTAACGGGAAAAAGATGAACACCGTGATTCGCTTAAAACGTGCAGAATTGTATACAGGTACATATATAAAAAGAAGAAAACTATAACGATTCCAATCTTTCGTTTGTACACTCAAATCACATGATCGCGTGAATAGCACAGTTTTGTAACAACTTTACTCAAGGAAATGGACCCAATTATTTTTGTCAGATATGCGATGCAGCACATCAATTTTCTAATCACGAAGACGAGATCCTCCTTATTTCACAAACGAATACATTTGTATACTTCGAATGTAGAATCATGCTTTACCTGTAAGGGAATTATATCCAGAATTTTAACTTGTTTCTCTTAATATAAGGATTGTGCAATGTAATATAGCAACAATAATATAAAATAATATCAAGTTTCAATTTGGATAAACGAACAAATGAAACATTTGCTTATGTAATATAAACAAAACTATACGCAGTGAGATCGCAATCGATGAAAAAGGTTGTAAGATGCATAAACTTCTTGAAGAGAATTAATGAACATCTCAAAAATATTTGAAAATTGAAAATCTTATGAACTACTTTTCGATGAATATTCGGCACTTACTACAGACGTATTTGCAATTTCTTGTACAGAAAAATGCAATTCGCGTAACTTGACCTCCAGTTGCTAAACAGGAGCACAAAGTTTCACTGCTTTGACTGCAGGCAACGCACTCCGTCATTCCCTCTTTTATGTCGTTGCAGTCATCCTTGTACGAGTTAAAATGCTCCTCGTACCATTGAAAACTGGCTATAGTCACGGTGTAAGTGACAATACAATTAAT
This sequence comes from Bombus impatiens, assembly GCF_000188095.3. Lineage (NCBI taxonomy): Eukaryota > Metazoa > Arthropoda > Insecta > Hymenoptera > Apidae > Bombus > Bombus impatiens. Next base: position 37,517 of record NT_176662.1, on the reverse strand, counting down.
ACAACGTATCAGTGCGGTAGTACATTCCAACCGAACAGATGTATTGTGAACAATTACGTTTCTCATCAAAACACGGGTGTCGAGCCCACCCAAAATTTTCAAACCAACGTCACTGCACTCAAGACTGTAGATAGATAATATGCAAAGAAAAACCTGAAAATACCTGAAGTCAAAAAGGTCTCGAGTGAAAACATATTTAGTGCTTGCACAGAAGAATGAAATTAATCATCGCTGTAAGAAAATTGCAACTGCTTATGAATGCATTTTCGACTTGGATTTGAAAATTCTGTAAGATGTTCTTGTTGACATTTGAGTCTATTGGGACAGCCATCTCATATAGACTGCCTTAAAATGTATGGAGTTTATTGTTCCGGATAACCTATCCTTGAAATGGAACTCCTGCCAAATTTTCAACTCAGGTCGTTTTGTGAAATTACTTAATCTATGTTGCACTGCACCACTGTAGTAAATTTGGATATCAAACATTTGATCTATATGAACATCTGCCGAACTCCATGTATGTTTTTATTACCATCGTATGATATTACTCCATATCATGAAATATATACATGCTGTAATAGGAATACTATCGAGATCTAATCTCTTCAAATGAGCGAGTGGCAAATGACGATGCGTATTGGCAAGGTTGCTCGATGAAGATCAGTTAGGTACTGTATCCGCGGATTCCAAGGAATGAACCCCTAAGTAGGTGGAAAAAGAAGAGGAAACAGATAGAATACAAAGAGCTGACTAATGTAAGGGAGGAAAGCTAAAAGACCAAATAAGGAACAAAAAGGAACCAGCTGCTTCTGATGCTATAGTTCTCGGTCTTCTATGTTTCGAGCTAAAGGGACGTGTAAAACAATGCTTCAGAGAAAGTGCGGCAAGTGGGGAAAAGAAAGTTACGAACGACAACGCCCACAGCCAAATGGTGGAAATCCGTGTCTTCTACTAAGAAGATTATTATTACTAAATCTAAAATGCAACAACACATCCCACCGATAAAAATAATTAGCAACGATGAAACATACTACATAAACGAAGCTACAAATATGTCAAAACCAAGCCAATCACTAAACGAAGAGCAGGAGTGCTCAGCTACAAACGAAATTGAGATGGAACCAATACAAAATAATGACCAGAATAAAACCAATAACGAACTAACCCACCGGGATGAAAGCTGGAAGGTGGCAAGTTACAATAAAAAACGCAAAATAATAGTGAGAGTCAACGAGAGAAAAATAATACCAAACACAAACGTTAGGAAAGCTATAGAAGCAAAAAAACAACAATGGCCACAAGAAATTACACTCCGAAACTCCTTCAGGGCATTGCCAGAAGAGAAAGAAACAGACCCGGCCGGAAAACCAATAACCCACATCGCCAAACCACCACCAATTTACATCGAAGCCCAAATAACAGACCCCCTCATTGAACTACTGAACAACACGGCAGGAAAAGAAAACTAAAGTATAAAACAATTAAAACAGGATCAGGTAAAAGTACAAACGAACACACCAGAAACTTTCAGAAAATTGGCAAAAGCACTAAAAGAAAAAAACGCCAGGTATCACACTTACCAGCTCAAAGCTGATAAAAGTTATAAAGCAGTAAAAAAATTCTACTTAATGTCCAAACTGGACAAATTGTGAATGTAAAGAATTAAATAAAAAGAAAAGACAATTTCCGATGTCGCTCTTGCAGTATATTGTAGTATATTTGAGCATATTGTATTATATTTTGATGCATACTACCTCTTCGATTGCTTGTTTCTACCATTAATACAAGAGAATAGACTGAAAATGCTTACTGTGATCTCAACTTAAGAAAAGGGACACTTCTTTTGATGTATATGTGAAACGGGAACATGTATCAACCAGGATGATGACCTTCATTGTTAGATTGAAGTTTAGATTTAAAAATTTGTATTTCAAAATGTGGTAAGAAGAGGATAAAACAAAGTGCAATTTTCAGAAGAACATGTTTATTTTATCAGCGAATAGAATTGTTAGTAATACTGAAAATTACGTTTATTTTTACTGAAATTATTGAAATTGATACTAAGATCAGTGAAATTATTATTTTTCTAAAAATATTCAAGCCTTGAACTTTTTTTTCATGGGGAGAACCTCATGAACACTGTCGGGATATTGTCAAACTTACCGACTAAAACCCCACGATAGTGTCACACGCTCAAGAAGACCACCGCTTAGAAACCACAGTATAAAAACCCTCCAAAATAAGCGCTCGAATCAGTCTGTTAAAATGTTTTGACGTAGTCTCTTGTAATACTTTGAATCATTCTGTAACAATTTGAACCGTTACTCTGTTAGATCTGCATAATAAACTCTATTATCATATATAAAGGTCAATTTCTTCACTTTGGCCTACTTGACGCCTAATAGAGGTGTACCGGGACCTCTTTCGAAATTCAAGCTTTGAAATGCTCCGCATAATCTGAGTATTGGATACAGGAAATATCCGGGTAAATTTAATCAAAAATGTTTTCGCAGAAGGAAGTCAATTTCAAACAGTAAGTTAACTTGAGAGAATTAAATTATAAAGTTCTGGTAGAATAACATACTTTTGCATAAAAATAATAAAAAAATGAGTACGTCGAAACATTTTACAAAAAAAAAAAAACAAAGCATGAAGTGTTATAAAAAGTGAATGGAAAGTGAAGTGAAGTGAGTTTTATAACATATTTTAAATGCCGTGTGGCGTTAGCGAAGCGCGTTGGCGGCTCAGCGCCACGGGGCCGCCAAGCAGTCCGGTATCCGGTAGGGGAGCCGGGCTGCCTGGCACGGGCGGCTCCAGCGGCGAGGCGCGGTGTGACAATGGCCACATACCCGCTCCATCAGCGGTGGTATTAGGCGCGCGGAGGAGGCCCCGTTGCGACGCTCACACCGGTTCCCGGGCCTCTCTCGATCGCAGCCGGGACGGTTATCACGGGGGTTTTAGTCGGTTGGAGTCCGACACTACCACGCCGCTTTCCCCAGAAACGGCCTGGCGTCCGTGCGGATTTCCCCCACACAAATATAAAAAAAAAGTAAAAAATAGAAATGGACACGCCGAAAATAGCAACTAAGAACTCCAATGGTCTACAACAACGGGCCCTCGAAATGAAAACATTCCTGTATAACAATAATATTGACATATTACTTAATTGCTGCTTTCAACTGTCGATGTAGACGCTCTACCATTCCGTTGGACGCGGGATGATAGGCCGTCGTGCGTAAATGGCTGTTACCGAGAACAGGTATAGTTCCTTGAACAATTGTGACTCGAATTGGCGTCCTTGATCGGTTGTTATTTTCGATGGTACAATGGAAAGGAGAGCTGAAGCAATGGTTGATGCTTCCATGTCGGGTATGGGTATTTCTTGGGGCCAACACGAGAACCGGTCGATACACGTTAGACAATATCGGTAGCCTTGCGAATACTGCATCACGATATGTGCATGTGTATGTGTATGTGATCAAATTTACCTGTTGAAGACGCTTCGAACACTCCGACTGGGGATGCTACGTGCCTGGTGAGTTTTCCTAGGTATTGATAAAATTGGGACGGCTTCCTTTCGCCCATTTCTTCAGACTCCAGCAACTTTCGCATTCTCGTGCTGTCTGAATCAGCCAGTTCCCGGATAATTTCACTTTTTAATGTTTCGTATCGTGGCTGATAGACTCACCACTGCATCCTCGACTTGCTGCAGGTGCCGATTCTCGAGACATTTGACGAGAATCACGAATATACCTTCGCAGTTGCTTAACAGTCGTAGCCTCTGGAACGTTTACGTTTACAGTAGGAACTTTTACGTTTACGGTGCATCCTACCATTTTGCTGCGTCATGTCTCGGATATTCGGGGATCGCGATCGTGGTTTGCGACGACTGTCGAGGAGCAGCGCGCGAATTTACGCTACTCGTCCGCGAACTTCGTGACTGGGGGCAGTTCGATTCCTCGCTGTCCGCTGTTGTCTGTCCGGGCTGTTCTGGGCTTATTTCGTGGAGCCTGTCTGCCACCGTGGTGAGATCATTCGAACTTGTTTCCATTATGGCAGTCAGGATCCGTTGCACATTCACTGGGAGGCGGTTCTTCCAAAGCGTCAGAACGAGGTCGTCAGAAATCTATGGGGCGGCTAGCTTCTTCAATTCTCTGTAGAACTGGGAGAGTGTCCTGTCTCCCATTTTTTTACTTTCAAACAACCTCCGCACTCCTTTGCGGCAGCATAGCGCAAATGTGGCAACGATTCATGTACGGATTCTGGTCTGCTTTAGACTTCGTATATGCATACATCGACGATCTCTTGATAGCCTCGGAAGACAAGCAGCAACATCGCGATCACTTGCGAACCTTCGAACATTTAAACGATTACGGTGTCGTAATTAATCCCACGAAATATGAATTTGGTTCGAGCGAAATCACATTTTTAGGATACACCGTAAACGCCGATGGAATTAAGCCGCAGGTCGAGCGTGTTAAAGCGATTGTGAACGTTCCAAAGCTCGCGACTAAGCAACTGCGAAGGTACCCCGGTATGATTAACTTCTACCAAAATTTCACACCAGCGGCCCTAAAATCCTCCAACCACTCAAGAATTTACTAAAAGATGCAAAAAGGGCAACGCGCCCATCGAGTGTTCGAAGCAGACCGAAAACAGTTTCTGCGAGTTTAAACACGCCCTCGCTGACGCCACGATGTTAGTGTCACGTAGTGGACACAAAAAATCGCAAAATTGAGAGATCACCGGTGATCTCCTTTTGTCGCAGTTTGAACGTTTTACAAATAAGGCGAAGAATTGAACTTTAGTAACCAGCCCAAGCTCATTATCACAAATCTCGGACAATTTATAATCGGACAGGGACAGTGCCGCGTTCGTCATAAGAGAGTTGTACCATTATCGTGCCCTTAAATCGTAGCAAAAGTCGTCGCGAAACAGTTCAAGAGAGTCTTTTTCAAGTGAGTCCATCGATACGTGCGGTCCTAGACCATGCATTCCCTTATTCTATCGTGATAACTCTAATGGCTGAATTCAAGCTACAACCCTAGCCTTGTCCTTAGAGAGACGGCTAAATACTATATGTAGTGTGGTTCTTTGGTGTCGGGTACTTTCCTCAGATATAGAATCTATACAGCACCCGGGCATCCCCAGAAGCCATCGGAGTTGGGATATGCCCAACTAGCGCATATGTTACCTCGATTAGTTAGGCCTGCAGGGGCTTTCACTCTTCTCAGGTCGAACGGGGCCCTTTCCAAGCCCTTCCGTCTCTCCGTCTTCCGGGACGGTATCCGGAGCAGGTGGGACGCTGCTCACCCGCCGAAGACCATTCGGGGGAGCCAAGTCCCCCTTAAATCGGCCCTGTTGCCAGCATTCGGCCATAACCACTGCCACCAGGAGTCCATACCCATAATTAGCCGAGTCGAGGGCTCGCTACACCCTCTGGGCTAACACTCGACCGCCCGTGGTACCATTCTTAGTCAATGGTGGGACTGTTCTTTGTGGGTGTACCGCCACGTCTCTGCTGCACGGCTATCCTGCTAACCGTCCTCGACAGACCCAGATGAGACTCACGTAAGCGGGAGTTGAGGAAATGTACCTCGGCGGTTCTCCCGACGGTCTCACCCTTCGCTTCAGGATCGTGGGTGCGCTACTACCCAAGGCTCCGCGGGGAGGACTTAATCTTACGGTGTACATAGAAGACTCACGTAAGCAGGACGCTTGTCCCGTCGGTCCTCCCTGGCTGCGGGAACGTGCGTTTGCCAGCCCCCATAGACTTGCATAAGCGAATCCTCCCTGCGGAGAGTAGATAGGGACAGAGGGAATCTCGTTAATCCATTCATGCGCGTCACTAATTAGATGACCAGGCATTTGGCTAGAGGCTGTGGAACATCAAAGGAGACTCCATATTTCCGAGGTACCCCCTCGTAGGGATTTGTTATTTAAAAATTGACAAAAGTCAATAATTCTCAATATATACAATTTGCTCATTCATTAAAATGAATAATAATAATTAAATAAATATAAAATAATAAATTAAATAAATAAATAAATATAGGTTAAAATTATCAGCCGTCTGGGAATATGTTTCCCATTTCAATGGAGTTACGGAGCACGTTCATTATTATTGTTTTCATTTCGTTTTGGTTTAGCCCCAGCTCCAGTAAACTCTCTTTCGTTTTGGTGGTGATAGTACCTCTGCTACCAAGTACTATCGGCACGATTGAACCTTCTTTCAGGCCATACGCTGTCTTTAAATGCTCAAGACATGGGAGGTACTTGTCAACCTTTTCTTGTCTTGCCTTGAGGAGGTAATCTCTATTCTCGTAGCGGACAGTTACGTCGACTACGAGAAGCCATTCCTCGTTTCTGACTACGAGGTCCGGTTTGTACCGATTGCCCCTCACTATAATAGTAGATTCAACAAACACCTCATTACTTTCTCTCAACTTGTTGGCCAGAAATTCTTTAACCTCATCATGCCTCTTCATGCGCAGACCTTTTGTGTATTGGCACAGACCCAGCACATGTTCCAGGGTTTCCGGCTGGGCATGGCACCTTCGGCAAGCTACTTCTATGTTCTTATTTGCTCTTGCCAAGGTGGTCCTGGTGCCAAAGGTATTTGTTCTCATGCGCAAGGCATCGATGAAGCGGGATGGCTTCAACAGTTTGTACTCCTTAAGCCACACGTTGCTCAGTCTCTCTTTAACGTAGTCAGCGACACCTTGGCCCTGACTTGTAAGATTTGCCCATTCTTTTATATGTTCTTCTTTCAGTCTCTTTTTGGCTTTGTCAATGTCCTCCAAGCTGGCTGGCCAATTAATTCTTAAGGAGTTAGCCATCTTTTTCAGTTTTAGATCGACCTCGTCGCCTACTAGACTGGCCGCTGCTGGGTCACGAGAAGTTTTGATTTTTAGGGCGCTCCTGAGGGTACCGAGTTTCACTATGTGTTCAAACCTCGGTAGCCCCAATCCATCACAGTTTTTAGGAGCATAGAAGAAGCCGGTGGCTATAGACGGCACTAAATGCAGGATTGCTTTAACCTCCTGCCTGACCTCGCTGTCCATCATCTTCAATACGCCGTCACCCGGGGGATTTATTAATAGATGGTATATATATCGAGGGAATATGTATTTCATAAGTAATTCCATTTTCTGGCACGGCTTTAAGGAAAGTTTCCTTACTCTCCTCACCATGCTCAGAATCTCTGGCACTATGATGCCACAATGGACGCCTTTCCATGGCCCTATTTTAGCGCCCAAGTACCTGAAGGCCTGGTCCGGGTCTACGCCCGGTATTCTTTCTTTGCCAACTTTTATTATTGGGTCTTTGACCACCCAGGTATCCCTCTTTGTCCCCACCTGGAATGCCTGACTCTTTTGGGCCGATACAGTCATGCCAAGCCTAGTCAAATACTTGTGGAGCTCGTCCACTTGGCTCTGTGCCTCCCTCTCATCTTGCCCGAGCAGGACGATGTCGTCTGCGAAGGCCAGAATAGAAACTTTATTTCCACTATTTATATTTATGCCACCGGATCTTTCTTCAATGATCTGAAGCAGCGGCTCAATACACATATTAAAAAGTAGTGGCGACAGAGCATCTCCTTGCTTAACTCCTCTGAGTATATTTATCCCGACCCCTTTACCGCTGCTCGCTCTTATAGCAGTATTGTTACCTTTGTACATATCACAGATCAAATCTATAATAGGGGCCGGTACTCCTTTCTTTGCCAGACACGGCCTTATACCAGCATGGGGTATAGTATCAAAAGCCTTGGAGATGTCCACGATTGTGAACACTCCTCCTCGGTTCTTTTTGCAAAAGTTTAAGGCTGCGTTTATCATTTCCACATTTATTTTGCATCCATTCTCGGATGTGAAGCCCTTTTGTCTAAGGCTTTGCTCTATACCGCTTCTCAGCCGCCCATCGAGGATCGAAGAGAAAACTCTACCCAGAATTGGGCTAATCGTGATCGGTCGCCAGTTCTCGACCTTATTAAGATCCTTCTTGGTTTTCGGTATGAGGGAAAACAGGAACTGTACTACAATATATTGAAGAGTTTAGCCAGGATTGTCGACAGACCAGGTATTAATAAATTCTCTTTGAACAGGCCGTCTGGGCCTGCTGCTGTCTTATTCCTTAAACTTTTTATCTTTCTCTCGACCTCCTCGACGGTGACGGGCATGAAAGAGTTATTTAAAAGTAATTCCGAAGCTCCTGCCGACTCAAACGTCATTTCTAAATTCGTGGCTCCAGTTCTACCCCACAGAGCTCCGTATAAACGCTTAATATCGTCCGCGTCTGGTGGCTTTCTGGATGGTTCCAGAAAAGCCGAAATTTGTTTACTACGGCATCAGCCAATTTCCTTGGGCATTCAAGAAAGATCTCCTGGCAAAGTGCGTAGGAGTATCTCTTCTTCTTATTTCTATTATTCGTAGACTTGTTTCTCTTTTGACCATCCTGTCTATGGTTCTTATAATCAACGGACTTTCTATTCTTACGACTTTTATCTTTAAGAGCTACACACAAAATTATGGAAACATATTCGTCGACATGCTTGCGCAATAGACTCATGTCCTCCCTACTCGAGTTCCAGATTTCTACTAGCCGAGCATATGCGTCCCTTAAAACAGGGGGCACCTCGGCTTGTCTCTCTATCACACTGACAAGGCATTGCTTCCACTCGCGAACCACTTCTTCGCTATTGACGCTGTTTTCATGGCGCTGAGACGCCATGAATGGTTCAACGAGATCGCACCCGCCCTCTATCGCAGAGGCTTCCTCCTGAAGGTCCCCTTCTGTGTTAGCCGTTTTTAGTGCCTTCCGTTTATTTCCAATTTGTTCAACTGATTTTGTGGTTAGAATCTTGCTAATCTCAACGTTAGGAAATTTGTGATCTCTGTGTACGGCATCTAGCTCCTTCAGGGGGGCAACCTCCTCCAGGTTCCATGCTCTACCACTTGCCACATTCATTGGGGGTCCATTCCCCTTCTTTTTACATTCCGCACGGCAGGGTGCGCGTGTCGCTCGTGAGTCGAAAAACCTCTCTGAGACCCGAAGCTCTTGGGGCAGACGTCACATTTGGATTGTCTTTCACACTGCTGCGTGGGAACACGACACTTAGGGATGTGACACTGCGCACCATGGAGCTTTGGGAAGCTTCTATTGCATTTATAACAGCCCCAGTGGATGGGAGTATTTAAGTGATGCCCGTTAAGATGCCTGTCCAAGTCATGCAGCGTCATGAAAAGGAGGCGGATTTCCCTCTTTTCGTAGACTGAACAGGCGATCTGACCCCAACCAATGGGACTAATATTTTAAAACTCATGTCCAGAGACGTTGCCAGATCGTCACCATTGGTCCCCTCCGAAGCGGAAAAATCCGCCACGACGCCTCCGTACCGAGAGACGCCGTGTCCGAGGCTATATTTCTACTACTATCGCATTTTATCAAAAAATTTTGATCCCGAACCAATATCCAATCAAAATCCAATCTTAGCCGTTAGCGGTACAAGTCGTCATAGATTCAGTTTGGGAACAAGTTCCCTTAATTAAGTTCAAAAATTCCAATATTCAGGGTGAAATCACCGTTAATCGGTAAGCCGACGTCTACTTTTTGTGTCTTCCGCCCCTATTCGTCGCCGCACTCCGTTTAGCCATGCCAGCCGCATCCGGGAGACTACGCTGATACGACATAACATGTTTCCGGCGGTACCACTGGGAGGTAGGAGTGCGACTTGAGCAGACGAGACCGAGGCCTCGCCTGCCCCCGATTAACTATGATTCTTCTGTTGCTGAGGGCAAGCCGTCTTGCAACGTCTTGCCACCCAACTCACAGGATCGCAACCCGCAACCGGCCCAACACGGCGTGACTCACCAAGCTCACGCATAGGCTAAGCCGTGAACCACTTATCAGCGCATCCGACTAAGTCCCAGCGGTGTATCGTTTTCAGGCGAACGCGGCTAAGGACCAGCGGCGTATTGCTTTTCAGTGTCTCACTGTGTCACTAATCGGTGACGGGGCAGCTGCTCACCTTTCCATTTCGTATAAAATACACAAAAAGGCTTTAAAAAAAATAAGGCGATGCGCCACCGAGACCAGCGCACCGCCCTTTATAACGTCACTAACCAGATGACGAGGCCTCTGGGGAAAAAAAACCTGTGAAGTCTCCAAAGAGGCATACTTCCGAGGTACCCCCTCGTAGGGATTTGTTCTTAAAAATTGACAAAAGTCAATTATTCCAATATGTGTAATTTACTCATTCGTTAAGATGAGTATTGAAATAAATAAATAAATAAATAAATAAATATAATAACATAAATAAATAAATAAATAGATAAATACAGGATAAAATCGTCTGCCGTCTAGGAATATGTTTCCCATTTCGATGGAGCTACGGAGCACATCCATTATTATAGTTTTCATTTCATTATAGTTTAGCCCCAGCTCCAGTAGACTTTCCTTCGTTTTGGTAGTGATTGTACCTCTACTTCCGAGTACTATCGGCATGATCGAACCTTCTTTCAGGCCATACGTTGTATTTAGGTACTCAAGATAGGGGAGGTACTTGTCAACCTTTTCTTGCCTTGCCTTGAGGAGGTAATCTCTATTCTCGTAGCGGACGGTAACGTCGACTACGAGAACCCTTTCCTCGTTTTTGACTACGAGGTCCGGCTTGAACAGATCACCTCCCACTCTGAGCGTAGGTTCAACAAATACTTCATTACTCTTCCGTAGATTCTCGGCAAGGGTCATTTTTGCTTCATCGTGCCGCTTCATCCTCAGGCCATTGGTGTATTGGCACAGCCCGAGTATATGTCCAAGGGCCTCGGGCTGGGCACGACATTTTCTACAATTAACATCCACATTTTTGTCGGCCCGTGCCAATACTGTTCTTGTACCAAAGGTGTTGGTCCTGAGTTTGAGGGCATCTATAAACCTTGATGGTCTGAGCAGTTTATAGTCCTCAAGCCACACATTTCCAGTTTTGTTTCTCGAGAAGTCAGAAACACCCTGTCCCTGACTTCTCAATTCAGCCCATTGCTTGGTGTGTCCTGCATTTAATCTTTTGCGGGCTTTTTCTACATCCCCTATGGAGGCTGGCGAATTGATCCTCAGTGAGTTGTCCATTTTCTTAAGTTTTTCTTCGCATTTTCATCAACCAGGCTGGAGAACGCTGGGTCAATCGAGCCTTTCATTTTAATTGCGCTCTTCAAGGTGACAAGTTTAATAATGTGCTCGAATCTTGGCAACCCAAAGCCGCCCCAGGATTTGGGGGCATAGAAAAATCCAGTGGCCGTTGACGGCATAAGGTGGAAAATTGCCTTTATTTCCTGCCTGACTTCGCTATCCAGCAATATTAGAACGCAGCCGCTCACGGGCTTACGAGAAGGTTATAAATGTATCGGGGAAAGATGTATTTGGTGATCAATTCGAGCTTCTGGCATGGCTTGAGAGAGAGCCTTCTAAGTCTCCTCACCACACTCAGAAGCTCGGGAACAATTATGCCACAGTGGATGCCTTTCCAAGGCCCCATTTTGGCGCCTAAGTACCTGAAGGCCTCGTCGGGATCGACTGTTGGGATGGTGTTGTCCCCAAGTTTAATTTTTGGTTCTTTAATGAACCAAGCACGCCTTTCTGCGACTATTTGAAATGTTTGACTTTTATCCCGCAAGATGGTCATACCGAAGCCATTCTGATACTCGTTGAGCATATCCACATGGCGCTGCGCTTCCCCGACATCAGCGCCGAGCAGCACTACGTCGTCAGCGAAAGCCAGGACAGGAATCTTTCTTGTCTCGCATATGTTAATGCCACTGGTTTGCTTCTCGATCAACCCCAGCTGTGGCTCCAAGCACAGATTGAATAGCAGCGGCGACAAAGGGTCATCCTGCTTAACTCCCCTGAGGATCGTGATCTCGACCCCCATATTATTTTTGGATTTAATTGTTGTCTTGTCCTCTTTGTACATACAACTGATCAAGTCAGTAATGGGGGTCGGCACGCCCTTCCTCCTCAGGCAGGGAACAACTGCCGAGTGAGGCACCGTGTCGAAGGCTTTGGAGATATCCACAATAGTGAATATCCCGCCTTTCTTTTTCTTACTCGACCAGGCTGCATGACTTCTTTGCTTTGGGAATTAAGGTTGTTCTATTCTCCTTCCATATAGGAGGAAAATAGGAACAATATAATAAAATGTTGTACAGTTTGGTTAAGATGGTAGGCAGGCCAGGGATCAGAAAGTGTTCCTTCTGAAAACCGTCTGGTCCTGCTGCAGCCTTCATTCTTATCTTGCTTAATTTCTCCGCCGCATCCTCAATAGCAATCGGCGGGAAGATATCGCATAAGGACAGCTCAGAGGCTCTACTTCCTGGGACAGGGGCTTCGACAGGTCCTGCCTGGCCCCACAAATCCTCATAGAGCCTCTTCACTTCCGCGGCTTCAGGTGGATCCCTAGCCGGTTGGAGGAAGGCCTTATCGTCATTAACTACAGCATCAGCCAACCTCCTAGGATTTTCTATAAACAACTCCTGGCAACGTGCATAGGAGTATCTTTTTCTAGCGTTTCTGTACTTTTTCTTGTTCTGGTGACCAATCCTTCTTTCTCGTGCAACGTTACGATTATTTTCTGAACTTGCCCTCTTTCTATTCTTGCTGTTTATTTCTCTAATAGCTCCATAGAGCGTGACTTCTAAAAATTCATTAATAGCGCTCTCAAGGGCTTCCCTATTTCCCTTGAGAGAGACCCAGATATTCATCAGTCGAGCGTGAACCCACCTTAAAACAGGTGGCACCTCGACTTGCGTCATTATTGCTGACTCCAATTGGAGCTTCCATTGTTCATATTCTATCCCGCTGACACCAGGCTCTTCGAAACACGCATTGCCTGGATCAACGGGATCGCACCCTTCCTCTGTCACCTGAGTGGGCTCTTGAGAATTCGCTTCCTCACCGATCAGCTTCAATTTCTTACGCTGATATCTTATTTGATCGATGGTTTTACTGGTGAGGACCTCACTGATCATTTTGTTGGGGAATTTGTAATCCTTGTAAGTCTCACAAAGTTCCCTTAATAGAGCCAACTCCTCAAACGTCCATTTTTTCTTTTCTCAGGGGGGTCCGTTCCCCTTCTTTTGACGTTTCTTACGGCAGGGTGCGCATGCCGCTCGTGGGTAGACAGCCCTCTAAGCGTCCCAAAGCTCATGGGGCAGGTTCCGCATCTATATGAGCCATCAGATCCTTGACTTGTGCCTCTACAGTGAGGCAGGTGGCATCTGGCACCATGAAGCTTCGGAAAGCCTTTCCCACAGTCTTTGCACCTCCATTGGATGCGGGCTGTCACATGATGTTGTTCCAGGTGCCGCCCTAAGTCTGATAATGACAAAAAGAAAAGGTCAATTTCCCTTTTCAGACAGACAGGGCAGGCAACCTGGTTACCCACGAATGGTACCATTATCTCAATCGTGTCCAGGGATGAAGCCAGGTCGTCAACAATGGTCCCCTCCAGAGCGGAAGAATCCGCCACGGCGCCTCCGGGACCGAGAGACGCCGCGTCCGAGGCACTTTGTAAGTTTGAATTATTCATTACCATGATATTTGACGATATATATTTTTGTTCTCATCAAATCCAAGTCGTTAGCCTTTGTATGCCAGGTTGTGCCAGAATCAACCGAGGAACAAGTTCCTTTAAAAGGGGATAATTCCCATTTTTCACGGTGAAAATCACCGTTAGATCGGCAAGGCGATTTCAGGTTTCGTCTTTTGCTCCTTCATCGCCGCACTCCCTTTAGCCATACTCGGTGTCCGGGGGGATACTCCCCACGCCGACACAAGTGAGTATGTTACCAGCGGTACCACGAGGAGGTAGAAGTGCGACTTGAGCAGACGGAGCCGAAGCCCCGCCCCAAGCAACTATGACTCTTCCATCGTTGGAGGTTGGGGGTAAACGTCATGCCACCCAACGAGCAAGATCGCTACACGTCTTTATAACGTCACATATTATTATACACTGCCTTTATAACGTCACTAACCAGATGACGAGGCCTGTGGAAGAGAGTCATAGTTACTCCCGCCGTTTACCCGCCCTTTTTTTTAATTTCTTTGCGTTAACATTCAGAGCACTGGGCAGAAATCACATTGCGTCAACACCCTCGGGGGCCATCGCAAGGCTAAATACTACAGTAGTCATAGCTCATAAATTCGAATTCAATGTTTCACCATAATTTTATTTCCGTTCGCAGTGTCTCCAAGTTCCGAAATCAGTGCGTCGGTGATCGTCCAATGTTCAAATTCTATACATACAGAGAAAATCTTCACGCTATCATACCGCAGCAACATAGCTCGACCGTGAACCGACTCCTCTCATTTCGTTAAATAAAAGGGCGGCGGTCCACTAGAAGAGATGAGTTACTCGGCAATAAGACCAAAAGTCGCTCATAGCATCTAAGACCATACTTCCAAACCTTCCCTACCGCCGCGTATGGCCAAGAGGAAGCTGCTTCTATAATCTGTTACTAAAATACGTCTTATCCTCGACAATATTTCCCATCCACCAAAAATTCACAGAACACCGCTGTTGCAAATGTAATATTATAAAGGTACTTCGGGGCAGCCAACTGTATCAAAATTCTACAGTAATTTTTCCATACTTCCAGATTTTTTCCCGACACGCGATTTGGCGAGTAGATAGCTACAACTGTATAAAACTAACTACAATAATTTTAAACCATGAGAAAATTTCTGAAATACCAAAAATCTGCAATGAAACGGCTCCACCGCGGTGGAACCCACTAGAGCAGACTCTATCTCTGCCAACAAACAAGAGGTCCATATGGTGGCAACCTCTTCCCAAAGCTGCGAGTGGACATCGAACATTGCGCCTGGAGACATACCGAACCGTACAATAACATGGCGTATCGAGAACCAAACTTCGCAAGCCGCCATTTTGTTGAGAATTTTCGTTTAGAAAATTACTCCCATTCCGACTTATTCCATGTTATTAACTCACTTGATTAAAATAACCCCACTTTTCCAATCTTAAACAATATTTGCATACGTTAAACATAGTCAACACATTCGAATTATCCCTGAATATCGTGATAACTCAGACAGTATTCGGAGGTCACTGTTGATAATATGAGGATATCATCAAATCAGACATACACAACTTTATACTCTTAGCTCCGTACTAATAATAACCGAAGGAGCAGTAAGCAAATAACATGACAAGTAAATAAAATTACTTACACTCAACAGTGCAACTTATCTCAGTCGACCGCAATAGCCAATGTTTAGCCAATAGATTATCTTAATATTAATTTAGCTCACTTTAACTTTAATTAAAATCCATTAAACGCTTACTCACTGAATAACATTAATTGTTATATCGATTTTAGCCCCGCTACGTCTTCCAATTTAGCCCGTGACTTCTCGCATCCGTTAAACCCTCTCATCTTATTCAAGTCGACAATAAACTAAAATCACTGTACACCCACGACACCCTAATTCATCTCAGATGGGAATTATCCATCACTATCTAGCTCGTTAAATATTGATATTTCTCATGTTTCCTTTAAACTAATTCCACCCACGATATGACACATCCTAACCAACTACTATTACAACTAACCTTATGCTCCCGAGCGGGAGCTCGCGGCAAACACGTCCGCAAGCAACGACGTCTCGAGTCGAACTCCTGTTTTGCTGCTAATTAAACTCGGTTGTCTGATTTCTAAGATTTTATGTGTTTTACACGATACGTCGATCTTCATATTTTTCCTAATGATAATATAATGATTTTCATTCTGTAAGGGTACGAAAGTCAATACTTCCAGCTTGAATAGAGCAGTTTGGCAGGTTTTGACTGTCTGTTGATTATTAGTTAATTCGATTCTACATTCAGGTGAACTGATTCTATTGTGACTTGGTTGAGTTCCCTTACAAATGTCCATCATTGCCATTCGTTTATATTTGTTTAAGTAGTGGCTATCGACAAAGGTGTATCGTTCTAAGTTGATTAGTATCAGTTTCTACTACAGGTACGATAAATACAGAGTTTTGCTTGAAAGGAATCGGATAAATTTTTGTTATTTGCCATTCGTTGTCTTCTGAAAGCGGTACAGTTATCGTATATATAAGTTTGTTATCATTTGTCCATAATTTTAATTTACTTAGATCTAGAATTAGTAGAAAGTCTTGAACTGAAAGATCGATATGATTACTCATAAAGTTTTGTTTCATTATTTGGTTGAGTATTGTTAAGAATTGTTTAGGTTCCATAATTTGCGGGTTTATGATTCCTTGTTTTCCTGATACGATAGTGTTAAAAATTTCGTCGATGTTAATATGGAGCTCCGATGTGGTAGATTCAGTCTGAATTAGTAAAGAGATCAATATTTCGTTTTTCTCGTTATAGTTTTCAATCTTGCGTATGACATTGCTAACGTTTTCGAGTTGATCCGTCTTAGCATAGTCTAGCACGCGTTTGATAAATGCGGTTTGATTACTAAGGATCGTTTTTATTCTATTGTTGGAGTCAAATAATGTATCAATATTTTCGTTGATGAGTTCTAGATCTTTTTCGAGGAGAATTCCGAATAGAGTTTTAGATACTGAGCCTATGACGTTGAGCAGTCCGCGTTTGCTTCTATAATGTAATAACAATTTTAAGTTTATGCGTTAGGTTTTCGAGATTTCTATACTTGATTTTTAGATTGTTTATCTCTGATATGTAAGCGCAAGGTGGTTTGCATTAACGGTTTATTAGCTCAATGTTGTAATTTATTGGTTTGATCGATTGGGTCATTATGGTCCACTATAAGAGTGATATCTACTTGTTCATTATACAGATAGCAATCGTCGATATGTTCTAAGAAAACGTTGGCATAACTTAGTGGTCTTACCATTATATCGCTTTGAATGTATTCGAGAGTTAGAATTATTCATACTATGGTCGCCTTCATGAAAAATAAGGTTTAATCTGTTACCGTGGATTCTTTGCGTTTAATCATTGCAATATTCAATAAGCTAAGTAGGTGGATTGGACGAGAGGATGTCTGCCGGTCCTAGCTATTCGTAGTCTAGTTTGTTGGTTTTGTCATCGTTATGTACCCATACTTTACTTGGAATATCTTTTGTGTTTTAATGACATTTCATATCTAATCTCTCCGATATTGCTTTTTGTTTGATCTAGTGATTTGTTTTGCTTTGACTATATAGGCGTTATATCGATTTTTCCAGAGATTAAATAATTGTTCTTTAGTTAGAGTGGGGGTGTTTGATATTGAGGATGGCATGTTAGCTTGTCGTCCAAATTTCAGTTCGAAAGGGGTGTATCCGGTTATTTCGTGTACAGAAGTATTATATCCCATACATATTAGTTTTAGGTTTTCGTCCCAGTCGTTTTGTCGGTCGATCGTACAAGTTCGAATAAGGTCTTTTATCACAGCATGTGTTCGTTCGAGGGATCCGTTAAATTGCGGGTGGAAGAAAGTAGCTTTTATGTGTCAAACCTTCAAAGCCTTTTCAAATGTATCCATCAGTGTACACACGAAATTTCGTCCCATATCTGTGAAGATACTTTTAGGTGCGGAAAATATGTACACATAGTGATTCGATAGTTCGTTGATGATCGAGTTGGCTGTTTGGTCTTTTAAAAGGATGAGAACGTGGTATTTGGTCAATTAGTTTTGAATAGACAGGATACATTGATTACCTCGTTTGGTTTTTGTGAGAGGTCTGAATATATGCATTGCGATTTTGTCATTAGGGTTAACGAGTGTGTCAGTTATTAAGGGTTGCTCTTTTGCTCTGATACGGTTCAATTTCTCTCGTTGGCAAGTTTAGCAGTTTTCTATTAATTCTGTGACGCGTTGTTCTAGATTTGTCCAGTGATGGTGCTCTTGTATTCGTTTCACGGTGCGGTGTGTACCTAAGTGTCCTACGATTTCGTTATGGTTTTCGCTTAGTATTATTTGTTTCTGGTTTTTGTGAGAGGTCTGAATATATGCATTGCGATTTTGTCATTGGGGTTAACGAGTGTGTCAGTTATTACGGGTTGCTCTTTTGCTCTGATACGGTTCAATTTCTCTCGTTGGCAAGTTTCACAGTTTTGTATAAATTCTGTGATGTCTTGTTCTAGATTTCTGGCGGATCTTGTCCAAATATTAGTTTAATTTGAGGGAATCTCGTTGTCAAGAATCTTAACATAGGTCGAATGTTTACTTTTTCTAACGTGCTGAAACTATTGTCGTTTATTCCTATTTGTAAGAATTCAGTTTGGCATTTAGTAAAGTGTTTAGTTTACTTATATAACCAGTGCTGTTCGTTAAAGTCGCCTAGTTCGGCTTTTTGAGTTATTGGAGCTCGGGTTGTATTAGTTTTCCAGTCGATATGGTCATCATAATAGTCTGGGTTTTCTAGATCGAATGATACGGATTGAATATCTTCATTGGAGAGATTAACATTTTTTAAGCATTTTAAAGCTTGATGATCACATTGAATCTTAAATTTTCTATCAAGTAGGTATTGCCTTAGTCTTTTGATTGAACATACTGTTGCTAGTAACTCTTTCTCGGTTGTAAAATAGTTTTTCTCAGTAGGGTTCAAGGTTCGAGATATGTTACAGCATGGATGCCCATTTGGATGGGAGAGTATTGCTCCTAATCCTTCCTTACTTGCGTGTGTTATTAATGTAAATGTTTTCTCAAAGTCTGGGTATTGTAGTACCGGAGCATCACAGAGTTTTTGATTCAATGTGTCAAATGCTGTTATTTATCAGTCCAGTGGAATGGAGTGTCTTTCTTTGTGAGATCTGTCAGTGGTTTCGCGAATTTATAAAAGTCGTATATAAATTTTCTGTAGTATCCAACGAGTCCTAAGAATCGTTTTATTTAAGCCGCGGTTTTTGGTATTTTAAAAGCTTTCACGGCCTGAATCTCTTTGGGATTGGGTTTCACTCCTTCCTTTGTTACTACGTGACCTAGATATTCTAAAATTCGCAATTGTCCGGTCGTATCTTTAATCCAAAATTTTGTAATCTTTCTGATACAATAGCTAGATTTCGGTTATGTTCTTGGATGGTGCTTCAGAATATTATGATGTCTAAGTATACGAAACAGTTATGTCCTACTAATTCCGATAGCGCGGTATCCATCGTGCGTTGGAACATTGTCGATGCGTTTTTGAGTCCGAAAGGAATGCGATTATATATATTTTTTATTATTTAATTTGTATTTTACAATTTGTCCAGCTGGACATTTGGTCAATTTTTCTAATCTAATTGCTAAATAACACGTGGATGGCTATCCCCAGCGGGATACCATCTTCGAGCTTAACTTCTTTAGTGTGGTCAGTGGAGTTTTTCCTTTTTAGTCTTCTTTCTGCGTATTTTTCTGCGTACCTGCCGATTTCTTCTTTGACCGTTGGTATTTTGACCTCTTTACGTATATCCTCGTTTCTGACATACCATGGGGTGTTGACTATTGTTCGCAGTATCTACGATATCTCAGCAATAAACTCTAATTTATTTATGTGGACCATTGCTGCTGTCCCCGATAGTGGTATTCCGTACGTCCAAATTGATTTTATTATTGTTTTGTAGATTTTTAATTTATTTCCTATGGTGAATTTAGAGTTTCGACTAGTTAGCCAGTACATCTCCCTTCTTTATATCCGTATTTTATCTATAATTGATTTAATGTGTTGTTTCCATGTAAGTTGTGTCTAAGTGAAGTCCTAGGTATTTAGTTTGCTTTGTTTGCGTTATGTGCGCGTCATTCAATTGAATATTTCGTGGTTTCCGTTTTCTTAGTGTAAATTTAATATGGTTGTATTTACTGAGGTTTGCTTTTATTTGTTTATCTTGTAGTCATTTTTCTATTTTTGTGATGTGCTCTTGTAGCAATGTGACTGTTGTTTCTGGATTAGTGTGCCTAACTAGTACAGCCGTGTCGTCTGCGAATGTGAGTATTTTGCTGTTGGTAGTTGTTGGTATGTCGGCCGTGTATAGTGTATATAATATTGGTCCTAAGACGCTTCCTTGCGGTATCCCTGCCTTGATGCTCTTATTTCACAACATACATCCTTTATTTTTACTACAAAGATTCTGTTGCGTAAATATGACTTGAGTGAGTGGTGGATTTGTTGCGGGAAGTGTTATGATTGTTTGTAAGTGGTATTCATGGTTCACTTTATCAAATGCTTTCTCAATGTCCATGAAGAGAGCTAAACAGTATTTTTTCTTCTCTATTGCTAGTAAAATTTCGTTGATGAGTCTGTGAATTTCCTCTGTCGTGGAGTGCCTGATTCTGAACCCAAATTAGTGATCTGGTATTAACATTCCTTTCTTTATTGCTGGGTGGTTTCCATTACAATTATAGCATTTTACTTCGTTTATCTTTCCTATGTATGGGCAGTTTGTTGTTAGGTGGTTTTCTGCACATTTGACACACCGGATTTGACCGGGTTTCTGTTGCAGTAGTTTTTTGTGTGTCCGTATTGTTGGCACCGTATGCATTGCGGTATGTGCTTTTATAACGAAGTGGTTCAATTGTTACTATTGTGTTTATGATATTTTTAATGTCAAAGATTTCCTTGTTATTAGCTTTGGGTTCAAGTTCTATCAGAAACAGTGGCAATGGCTGTTTCGTATCATATCTGTTTATATTATTTATTGTTCCTGCTTGGTGTCTGATTTTTGCTAATTTTGTTAATTGATGTAGATTTGGGGTTGATAATTAATCGATTCACACAGATTAGATTTTTCTCTCTATATTTCTCCGCCTCGTACAACACGTCTTATTATTATTTTTGTTATTATTGCTTTTGCTTGGTGTCTGATTTTTGCTAATTTTGTTAATTGATGTAGGTTTGGGGTTGATAATTAATCGATTCACACAGATTAGATTTTTCTCTCTATACTTCTCCGCCTCGTACAACACATCTTAACACACAAGATACAATTACTCAATTAACACGTGGTTGACTTCTAAGACAAAAGAGCGTCGTTAGATGTCGTACCAACTTAGCTTGTAGTAACTAGCGATCATGCGAACTTAACTTTTCTCAACACTCCCCTTTGATCGTAGTTTCTACAAGCCCCATAGCTTTGGTAAAATACTGAGTCTTACCTCTATTTAAGCCTTTAGTGAGAATGTCAGCAACATTCTGAGGACTAGGTACATACGTATGTCGGGTTAGCATTAGAACTTAAGGCGCGTAACGATTCTTCGTTTGAATTAGCCATCGTTTTACGAAACAGAGATTCTATTTACGTGAATATACAAGATTTTACAAAATATTATGAATATTGAGTTTAATGAATGATAAGATTAACAAACGATAAGTTTAACTAATGATTAGATTAAAGAATAATAAGTTTAACGAATAATAAGAATAACGAATAATATGTTTTACGAATAATAAATTTAACGAATAATGAATTTAATTAACGCTATTAATAATGTTCCGGGGTTCAAACGAATCCACGGTCAACGGGATAACTCTTTACTATGCGTAGAATAATTTTAAACACAAAAATACGATTGCTGAGACACTCGGTAAATTGCTCGATGTATCACTTTCCAAGGCGATCACACGAATGAATATCTGATGAAAATCTTTTTCGCTATACGACTGCATTTGTTTGTTATATGCTCTCTGGAGGCATCGAGAAGGTTCCAATCGTTGTTGCTAGACAGTTTCTGTCAAAAGTTTGTTGTATACTCTTTGGAAGCATCGAGAAAGATCCAAACGCCGTTGCTAGGCAGTTTCTGTCTGGAGATTGATTCCTAATACAACGTGTGTCCCATTATATCGACATCTCTAAAGTACAATTCTATGTGATTTCTAGCGAGAACAATACAACTGATCCACACCTTCGTCAGGCAAAACGTTTATCCCGTGACCGTGGCTACGTTCGGCGACCAGTTGTCACCTCGAACCCACTTTCGCTTTCACAAATATCAAACAATTACAAATGACAATTGCTTAATTACAGTTATGATAAAATCTAGGCTAAAGCATTAGAAGGCTTCCTCAAAATTGCAAAGGGAAGGCTCCGGTTTTTCTTTCATCTCCGATATATATATTTAGGCAATTTGATTTAGGCATACTATAGTTATATTCTTTATGCATAATTATATAGGAGGGTAATACTTACTGCTTGAGGCAGGGTTAAATCTTGTCGATGATTGTGTCGTGAGCTGGTACGAGTAAAGGTAGAGTACATTATTTTAGCGACGTAGCCTGGTTCTCTGACAATGCTTACGCAGGAGGCATCTGTAGTGATCTCAGTGGCGTTTTTAGTGATGGTGAGATGGGCAGTTTTTTAGCGCTTTGCTGGAGAAGCGTGGCTCGACATGCAATGCAGTGGCCGGATAAGATTATGCGGAGGGCTGTAAGTAGTAATAATTTTCATTTTACTTACTTGTAATTACCTATACCGTGTATTTCGCTATAATACGAAGGCTGCGTGCATTTAGAAAGTACGCACCAGTTCACGGGTGGCTCGGCTGTCATTCTCCCATTCCTTGTTTGGGAGTGGAGGTTATCTCGCGCGGTCACTGTAAGTAAATATCACCAGGAGATACGTATAGTAAGATATTCACGCGTCGCGGGACCTTCTGCGGGACCTTTTTGTCGCGTGATATTGGATCGATATGCTGCAACAATAATTATTATTTCATTTTTATTAATTACGAACACACACGTATACGCGTATAGACACGGATGCTTTTGGGGAGGTATTCGTTGTAGAGTTAGTAATTTGAGCGCACCGGCGTGTAAGAATCGTTATTAAGCTTCGTTGGATGTGATATGGCACTCGCGTTGCGTGACAACGCGAGATACGAGAAATACGTGATTTTCTTTAATATCGAGACGCGCACGCGGATAGATGGACGCCATTATCGCAACGATAGTGACAGGACGTGCGCGTGGAGCCGAACGAGGCGTCGCCACCTTACGGGCAGCACACTTGACTATGTACGGCCGGCTCGACTTAAGTTCTTAGTAGGAAGAAACAAAGTCGGGTCGGCCAGAGTTCTAATTTTTATATATCGTCGGTATTTATGTTATTTATTTTGTTCATTTCGCCACTCGAGCCGAACTTCCGTGGAGAATGAATAAATGAATGAGAGTAAATGAGTACGAAGGGTGCTGCGCACGTGGAGGTTTTTATTTGAATCGTGCGATGTGGTGTAGGTGGGGTATGTAGGTATATGCATTCCTACTTCAATCATTTATTTATTAACTAGGTGCTACTGGCTCGTTATGTATTATTTATTTAATATTTATTTATTTATTCATTTATTTATTTATTTATTTATTTATTTATTTATTTATTTATGATTTATTTGATATTATTTATTTATCTGTTGATTTGTTTATTTATTTACTTATTATTTATTTTTAGTTATGTTATTTATTTATTTATTATTTAGTTTATTTAATCATTGTTATTTATTTATTTATTTAGCCAGTTGTTGTATATCGATTTAGTACTATATTATCTATTTACGCGGGTGGCGATCCGCGTATGCATCATCGGGTCCTTTATCGAAGCGCAGGCGTTAGCTAGCTTGAATATTGTAAATCTTTAAGATTATATTATTATATTTTATTATATTTATCGAGGATACTATGATGTTCTTGCGCCTAGATATGCATGTATGTAATCACGTATTTATTTATTTATATATTTATTTATTCGTAAATACGACCCAGTTTAATCAATGGCTTTTGTTGACGACTTGGCGAGTTCTTTTGGTTTACGATTGGTTACATTCGGACGGTTTTTGGCTAGGCTGACGACGACTATGGCGATGTCCACCGCACTGATAATTATTGTAATATGGATAAGGTTAATATAGGAAATAAAAGTACGGCGCAGTGGGTTTCGGATCCCCCAGGCCCCATCGGGATTGCAGATGGTTTTCCAGACCCGACTCGACGGTCATCTGGCTACTGGAAGAACGGCGG
>NT_176662.1:0-13527 GCF_000188095.3 Bombus impatiens | reverse complement strand
TGGGGGAAGAGAGGGGGGGGGGGGGGGGGGGAGGTGGAACCCCAGGCACCCCCTCGTACGGTAATAGCGACGGGGGCCAAGGCGAATGGTAGGAGGTTGGCGGGTAGTATAGAAAAACCGAGGGTGGTGTTCGATATAAGGATAGGGGAGAACGTCACCATCTCGGTGGTACCAAGGAGTAGGGGGGATGAGAAGAGCGACCCCTTCAGGTCCAGTAGGAAGGTCCTGAGCAGCCCCACGAACGGTGCTAGGCCCGAGATAGGAATAGTCGAAGGTTCGGTGGGTTCCGCCGGGATGGGGGACAACGACCTCGGTACGCCAGTGAGGACGAAAGGACTGTCCTACACCAAGCTACTGGCGAGAAGGGTGGTGGATAAAAACGCTGGAGTGAAAAAGGCGAGTGCGACCATGCCTGGCGAAGCAGAGGACAGTGCCAGGGATGACACGATGACGAGCGACGATGAAGACGTCGTGACATCGAGGGCGGAGCTTAACGGGCTCACGCAAGCCCTCACTGGCATTGTCCAGATGCTGGGCGCCCTTATGAAAAAGTTCAGGGTAGACAAGGACAAAGGCGAGGATATCAGGGAGGTAGGGAACATGGTGAAAGGTATTCTATCGTCCCTGGAGCAGTGCGGAGAGCACAAGGATAGGAGGAGGAAGAGGAGGAGGGATCCTGTCGATGGAGCGGTCAGTAGGGTGACGGCGGCCAGCGAGGGCGGATATCCCAATAGGAAAGGGACATCGCCGGCCGAGGTGGCGAGGACGAAGGGGCGTAAGAGGCCTAGAAAAGGCGACGTCTCTTATGCGGAGGCCTGTGGGAGTACGTTCAGTAAGATCAGGATGGAGGAGGAGTATAGTGACGACTCCGAGGTGTGGACGAGGGTCGAAAGGAGGAGCGGAGTTTGGACGAAGGTCGAAAGGAGGAAAACGGAGAGGAGAGCTCCCTTGATAAAGAAGGCTCCGAAAGTGCGCCCGACGAATAGTTGAGTGGTGGCCCTGGAGGATAGGGGTGCACCGAGAGATAGAAGAAGGAGGGAAGCGCTCCTGCTAAAGGTAGAGGAAGGTTCGGCGAGGATCCAAGAGTATAAGAAGATAATGGCTGCAAGGAGCACCCTGGAGGGAGCCACGGGGGTCCGAAGAACGAGGGCAGGGTACATCCTAATAGAGTTCGACAGGACGGTGTCGGTGCACGAGGCGGCGATGAGACTGAGAGCCGCGTTAAGCGACAGCACGGAGGTGGCCGCGCTCGTTAATAGGGCGATGTTGCAGATTAGAAACGTCGACCCCCTCACCAGTAAAGAGGAGCAGGTGGAAGAGATGAGAGCTCAATGGGGGATCAAGGATAGTGTGAGCGTCGAGGTGAAATCCCTAAAGATCGCACCATGGGGCATGCAGGTCGCGGTGGTGGTCCTCCCTGCTAATGGGGTGCTGAGCGAAGATAGGGACAGGAGGTTGAGAACGGGGCTAACCATAGCCTCGGTTAGGTTGCTTACCGGCGCACAGCGCTGCTGCAAGTACCACATGTTGGGGCACGTGGCAGCGAAATGTACCATGGTGTGCCCGGGTAGAGAACTGTGTAGGAGGTGTGGGAGTACCGAACGCACCATGAAGGACTGCGATAGGGAACCCAGATGCGCGATGTGTTCGGAGCAGGAGGGGATTCGTTCGAAACATATTACCCGTTCGTTGGTGTGCCCGATGGTGCGCCTAGGAGTTAGGAAGTTTAGACGGGGACTCAATTAGAGTCCTACAGATTAACTTAAATTGGTGCAGACTGGCGCAGGACCTGATGATGCAGTACGCGTGTGAAAGCAGGGTGGACATCGTGGTCATCTCTGAGCCCTACAGGCAATTGCCTTATTGGTTTAACGACGAGTTTACGACCTGTTTAGCGGTAGATACGCGATGAGCGAGACCCTGGTCCAAAAGGCTGGGATTGTAGGAATCAGGTTCGTACGACGTGTTCTGTGTCAGTGGGTACTGTTCCCCGAATACGACTAGGTGCGTTTCGATGCTTTTTGGGGGGAACTAGACGGGGTTCTGAAGGAGGGGAGGAGGAGCGCACCGGCGCTAATGGTCGCCGGCGACTTTAATGCCAATTCTAGAGTGTGGGGTGGCATTAGGACCGAACGGAGGGGGACATACCTGCTGAACGCGATCACGAAGCGCGGTTTGGTACCGATTAGGACGACGGGGAGCTATTCCTTTCTGAGGAATGGAAGGACTAGTTTCCCGGATGTGTTGTGTATCGATCGACGTATGAGGCTGAGTTGGAGGAGGAATGCCGTCTTGGATTGGTACTCAGATTCTGATCATTTTTATATATTAGACGTATTTACGAGCAGCGTTAAGAGGGCGGTTGGCGGAGCGTTCGTGTACTCGATGAAGCAGATCGATGCGGATAGCTTTTTGAGCAAATTCGACGCTGTCTACGCTGGGCACGTTTTAAAAATCGACGAGTCGGCATGCGGCGAAAGACCACAGAATAGCTTGGAGCGCACGTGTGCCGAGACTTTGAGGAAGACGTTACCGTCGCGGGCGAGAAGACGAGCCAATTACAGCGTGGAACAGCGAGCCAGCCACGTTAAGGAGCGCAATGTGCAGGAGCAGGAGAAGTGCGCAACTAGCGGTGGCGGCTCGCAGGGAAGATGCCGAATTGGTACTCAGCCTCTGACCATTTTTATATACTACATATATTTACGAGCAGCGTTAAGAGGGCGGTTGGCGGGGCGTTCGTGTACTCGACGAAGCAGATCGATGCGGATAGCTTTGTGAGCATATTCGACGATGTCTACGCGGAGCACGTTTTAAAAAGCGACATGCGGCGAAAGGCTACAGAATAGCTTGGAGCGCACGTGTGCCGAGACTTTGAGGAAGAAGTTCCCGTCGCGGGCGAGAAGACGAGCCAATTACTGGTGGAACAGCGAGCTAGCCACGTTAAGGAGCGCAATGTGCAGGAGCAGGAGAAGAGCGCAACGAGCGGTGGCTCGCAGGGAAGATGCCGAAGTCCTGGTGGCCGAATTCAAGGCTGCGCGAAGGAGCCTGAAGAGGGCGATCGAACGCAGTAAGGAGGAGTGCTGGAAGGGATTCTGTGCCACTTTAGACCAGGATCCGTGGGGCAGGCCGCATCAAGTGGTGAAGAGCAGATTGGTGCGGTCGGCACCATCCGAGCCTCTCGGAGGTGACAGGTTAGCGAGTATCCTGGACGACCTCTTCGTTACCGGGCAGCAACCGCGACCAGGTAGGCAAGAAATCGGACTGGCCCCACCTGTGGTACTCATCGGAGCCGACGATCTACGGATAGACGAGGAAGATTTGAAGATGGCTGTCGGGAAATGCGATCCTAGAAAGGCTGCAGGGGTGGATGGGATCCCCGGTACTTTGATCAGACTGCTGGCGGAATGAAGACCGAGGGTGCTCCTAGCTGTGCTCAATGGAGTTAACAACTGCGGTAGGATACCGGCGGTATGGAAGGTGGCCAGGGTGGTGCTGGTACCCAAGCCCAACAGAGACCCGACACTGTCGTCGGCTTACAGGCCGATTAGCATACTGCCGGCATTGAGCAAGGTCTGGGAGCAGACGCTGAAGATACTCATCGAGAGCAGCATCGGGCGAGATCCCTTCCACAAGGACCAGTTTGGCTTCAGGAGGAGGAGGGGGACCCTCGAAGTCCTAAACAGGATGGTCGCAGTTGCAGAGGATTGCAAAAGAAAGGGCCTGATATGCGTTCTGGTCGCCCTCGACGTGAAGAACGCGATCAATACACTGAGGCTGCAGAGTAGAGGCTGCAGAGTATTCTGGAGGAAGCGCAAAGGGGGCGCTTGCCAGGACGACTTCAGGAGTTGATCGGGTATTATCTGGCCGATAGATGGATCATAGCGCAATGCCGGGACGGTATCGTAAGGAGGAAGGTCGGTGCGGGGGTTCCGCAGGGGTCGGTCTTAGGGCTGCTACTGTGGAACCTTGTGTACGACGGAATTCTGGAGACGCTCGACCGGGAGAAGGACATCGAAGCCGTGGCGTTTGCCGACGACCTGGAGGTACTCCTTAAGGCCCGGGAGTTCCTCGGCATCCAGGACAGGGTAAGGGCGGTCATCAGCACGGCCACCAGTTGGTTGCAGCGACGTGGGACTTCATCTGGCAAGAGAGAAGACGGAGCTTATCCGTTGGTGCAGCGACGTGGGACTTCATCTGGCAAGAGAGAAGACCTAACCAGGAAGAGGATACCGACGAGTTTTAACTTCGACGTGTGGGACGGGTGGGAGATCTCCACTAGCAAGACAGTAAAGTACTTGGGAGTTTGGTTGGATAATGCTAGGGGGTTCTGCCCCCACCTCGAATCGGCGTGTGACAAGGCGGAACAGTTCTTGTGCGCCATACGGAGCCTGCTTCCCAACGTGAATGGGCCTAGGGACGCGGTCCGAGGGCTCTATTATGGGGTATAGGGGTCGGTGGTGCTGTATGGTGCACCTATATGGGCCTCATCCCTGGTCAAGGTGAAGAACAGGAATATCATCAAGAGGGCACAGAGGGCGGCGATGTCTACTGTCTACCGTCTACCGTACAGTGTCGCACGGAGCCGTGTGCGTGGTAACGGGTAACATGCCCACACACATCAAGGCGTGGTTGCGGTGGAAGCAGTACGGCGTGAAGAGGCGGATCGTCGAGAATGCAGAGGGAACGGAGCCGGCATTGTACGAGGAGATGGAGAGGCTGAAGACCGAAACCGAGGACAGATGGAGGGTGGAATGGACGTTCGTCCATGACGATGCCGAGCACCTGCTGTTCTGGTGCCATAGATGGTCAGGGGAGCGCGCGGAGTTGGAGGCCGAGATAGGAGAAGAATGTAGGATAGAGAACCGGATCGTGGAGAAGCTGGCCGCCGAGGAGCGGCTATGGCTCAAATTCAGCAGAATGTGCACCAAGGTCATGACGAATCGGCTTAGCAAGGAGAGGGAGGTGGAAGCTCTGCGGAGAAGAGAAAGCAGGAGGAGAAGAGTGTAGCGAAGATTGCCGATGAAGATGGGTACGCGTAAGTAGAGGCCAACCCGAAGTAATGTTGAATGATTGTACCGGGTTGGTACTTCGAGTACCTCAATGCAGTGCATAGGAGGAGAGGTTTTTAGTGGGTATGGCGACGTCATCTGCCGAGTCCCACATAACTCAGTGACGCGGGTCACTGGGTATGCATAACAGCATTTTCCCCTCCTCACGCAAAAAAGGTCCCTATCAGCGTCTCTTTTTATTACAAGCACCCATTTACAGTCTATAACGTTTCTGTTCAAGGGCCTTTGCACAATGTCCCACTCGTCTTTACTTTTTAGATTGTCTAACTCCTCCATTATTGCATCAGTCCACTTTTGAGCACCTGGCCCCTTACACATTCGCAAGTACACACATGCTTTGAGTTTTGCAAACGGTCGCAACATGAACGGAACTATCACACGTCTTTAGTTTATGTAATCTTGCCGACCTCCTGGGCACAGTCGGTACACTCACTGCCTCCCCCGTGTTATCCTCACTCGTTAAATTGTCCATGAAGTAGTCAGTCTCCCCTTCATCGTTTTCGCCATCACTTTGTGTTTCGACGTCAGTCTGGTCAACTCCCCTTCCAAGTTCAAAATCTTCTACCATTCTGAGGACCTCCTTTTTATATTACTCGTATCCATCTTAACACTCTTATAGGAAAACGTATTCTCATCGAATCTGATATGACAAGATATTATCACTTTTTTTGTCCTTGGCAGGTAGATTGTATAGCCTTTGACTTATCTGTCGTAACCTACAAATATCCCTTCATCTGCCCTGCTATCGAATTTTCCTCCGCTTGGACTTCAGAGGTACCGGACTCTACACCCAAATACTCTCAGTCCGTTGATCTCTCCTTGGATGTCACATCCCTTACCTTTCCATAATTCCAGTGGGATCTTGTCTCCGATAGTAGCGGATGGGCGTAGGTTTCTAATGTGACATGCAGTATTCACAGCTTTCACTCACAGATAGTCAGGGAGCCCTGACTGGATAAGTAAACACCTAGACATCTCAACCAGGTTTATGTTTGCTCGTTCGGAAACTCCATTTTGCTCAGAACCCCGGAACATTATTAATAGCGTTAATTAAATTCATTATTCGTAAAACCTATCAATCGTTAATCTCATTATTCGTTAAATTTATTATTCGTAAGACATATTATTCGTTCCTCTTATTATTCGTTAAACTTATTATTCTTTAATCTAATCATTAGTTAAACTTATCATTTGTTAATCTTATCATTCATTAAACTCATTATTCATAATATTTTGTAAAATCATGTATATTCGCGAAAATATAATCTTTGTTTCGTAAAACAATGGCTAATTCAAACGAAGAATCGTTA
The DNA here is from genome assembly GCF_000188095.3 of Bombus impatiens. NCBI lineage: Eukaryota > Metazoa > Arthropoda > Insecta > Hymenoptera > Apidae > Bombus > Bombus impatiens. The sequence continues at coordinate 7,148 of NT_176662.1, read as the reverse complement.
CGCGCCTTAAATTCTAATGATAACCCGACATATATATGTCGGGTTTACATTAGAATTAGGGTTACGGGCTTGAAACGAATCTTCGTTGGGATTACACGTTGTCGTTATGCAATACAGAAGACATTGACTAGTGCAAATACGATTATCATAGAACCGGACAGGTAACCGTGGTAATTAGATACTCGAGAAACTAACGACAATGATCCTAGGTTCAATAACGAATCCGCGGTCGGCGGGATGATAGATGAACGTGCTAACAAAATCTAAGTCGGACGCGTAATATTCACTGGTTGTAAAGGGTTACTCTTTTCATCGATGAGATCGCGAGCGAGAATGACTTTCCCGTCCCGATGATGCCACAAAGGAAAACTATAATGGGGTGTGTCTAAGGACACGAGATCATCGGATTCGTCGAGAAAAGCCTTCGTTCAGAAGTAAGGGAAATTGAATTGGCGTAGCTGCTAATTGGTCAATTTCTATATCAGTGGTTAGAAAAAGATCCTAGCCGCCCTCGAGAGAAAGTTGCTAGTGGCAGACGTCGTTCGTTGAAAAATAGGTCTCCTCTATCTTCTCGTAATTGGGACAAAGATTGTTTGTTTGAAGGACTTTAGTTAGCTGAATCTTAAGATTTATAACGGGCCCTCAGGCTATCTGAACATGTACTCCGGAGACGCATCGACATCTGGCAATCATCTTGCTCGAAGAATAGGGTCTGCGTGTGGCGAGCCACGGGACAGAGACCGTTGGAATGTTTACTGTCGCGTGCCGCCAGAAATATTTCTTTTAAGCAGAGGTATAGAATTGCTCCATACCTTTGTTAGACAAAGCGTTCATCCCGTGACCGCAGCCACGTTCGGCGACTAGCTGTCGCCTCGAGCCCAAGCTCATTGTCACAAATCTTGAACAAATACAATCGGATCGAAGGACGATAATTGTTTAATTACGCCTATGATAGAATCTAGATTTCGGTGTTAAGGGATTTTCCCGAAGTTCCAAAGGGAAGGGTCCGATGTCCTTTCATCTCCGACATATTAAATACTTATAATGAATTTGTGGCGGCACTAAACAGCAAAAACCACCACTCGACACTAACTAGTGTCGGACGACGGCAGCGCAGTGGCTAGCGCCTTAGGTTACGAACGTTTCGGGATCCCGGCGAGATGAGCATATACGATGTAAAGGAGGTTGTAAGGGCGTCCTAGGGTATACGGTGGTTGTCACGATGCCGGAGGTGGCGCCGAGCAGACACGTCAAGGGGGAACCAAAATTCTATCTTCTGAGATATTTTTCGCGTTTCTGAGGTCATCGCCATTCTCCTTATCTTTGCTTTACGGCGTATAATATTACGATTTTACGGTAGTTAGAAATTTGTATTAATTTGGAGAACCTTGCAAAAGTACGCAGATCTGCTACGATAGTCAGATAGAGAGTATCGGCAGAGATCTGTCCCTTTATCGTGAAACTCTCTCGGACAACTTAGATGCTACTAGATACCGATTCTCGCAGGCAACCATTGCGTAATAAACGTAGATCATCCAAGAAATTTCTCAATTGTCATTCGTTAATTTCGCGCTACTTTTGTTTTATTTTAGCTACGTAGGAACCTACTAGTGCGCAAATGTTAACCCTTCTCCTCTGTGCTAAATATCGTTCACGCATAGAATCAAAGTTGCATAAAACCGCGTACAATTGCACCAGGGAATTTCTAATAATTTTCTCGTCTCTCAGGACGAAAACAGGCTCACGAATGATCCCTCGTTCCTGGCTATTGAATGTACCGCAAGCACGTAGTTTCAAGTGTCCGTTCTCTAGAAAATGCGAAACAATTTATAGTCGACGGTCGAGTGAACGGTGCGACTGTCGAGTCGGAAAGATCAGAAAGACAAATCGTCATAGTTCGAACAGACCGGGCAGCAGAAACGCACTTCCATGATCATTTGTATTGTTGCTCGATCTGTTGCTGCGCAATGACCAACCAAGCTGTTGATTTTTCTTTTTCTGCGACGCTGCTATACTCTACACCCTATGCTCTATATCGTTCTTTTGCCCGCTATTTACCTTGTACGCGAACTTTTTATCGCTAGTGGATTGCAAGGTCGAAGCCGCGGTTGCGGCTACCCGCAATAAATATTTTTGGCGGTTGCGGTTACCCGCAATAAATATTTTACGTTCTCGCTCGGGTTTTACTTTATTTCAAGGATAGTCAAGTTAAGCTATTGCTCCGCTCCTCCTTTTTTATCACGAATTTTACGTGACAATGCGTAGATCAAGGTGGACGTAGGTCGTAAAAGAAAGGAAAGTGTAAATAAGACAAGGTGTATTTAAAAATAATAAGTTATTTATTATAGTTTATTTAATGTGTATACAGGCCATTCGTATTATAGCGGCGATAGCTAGTGTTAAATTAACAATGACAGTTTCTATCGTAGTTAATATTATATTGGTTATTGGCCATGACGAAGGCGAATTTTGATAGCCTTGGCCGAGGTCGGTGGTCTGGATCTATAACAAATAATACTATACTCATATAGCAAAGAAATGTCGTAAATATCGATATCATTTGTAAGGCGATGCTTTTTGGGCATAGTGAAATTATGTTGATCAGTTTTTGGATATTAGGTTGAAATTAGATAATAAAGTTATAGATTTACCCGTTTTAAGGGATTGTTCAGGCGCCGTTAATTCACTGGATATGTCGTCCTGAAGCAGAATGTTTAAATTTTAGATCATATATTGTACTGATAGGAAGTACTTTATCGCTACAATTATGAGTTTATTTGATTAAAATATCTAACGTAGTGTCTAGTCACTAAACGAATTAGTAGGTCAGCCGTGAACAATGGCAGCAATTTGTATAATAACAAAGGATAAGCCAAATATAGCAGAATGACTCTTCGGCTAGCGGGAGGTTGTGTCTAATTATCAAAAGCAAAAGAAATATGAAAAATCTTAATTTATAGGACTTGTTGACAATCAATGTCAATAATTTTTTTATTTGGTCCATAGAATGTTTTGATTGGGCTGTATTTCGACACACAACAAAATTGATAACATAAATAAATCTTATATATTTGTTTCAAGAAATGATAGCTTGTTTGTGAGCGGTATCTTTAGACAGGTTGTTGAAAGCTAGATGTTAATTCGAATTTTATATTTTAAATAACTTCGCATGAGTTTTTTAGTCAAATGTAGCACGAATCGAACAGGTGACAACAATCTATACAGCGTTCGTGCTTGACAGGTTTTTATTTTGTTTACTTAGTGGATGGATATTCTGCTACGATGGCTTTAAATTTGTAGATGTGTACATTAGGATTGATTGATTCTACCATAGGGAGTGGGTGATCAATTTCAGATAGTGAAAGCGATACAACTAATGCGCGTCAACGAAGCAAAGTTCTTTTAACGGACACAGCTAGTGATAGCGATAGGTGTAAATCTGTAGAAAATGATAATGCAGTAACGAGTGTAATAGCAATTGATGAAGCGGATTTAAGCCAACGTAATAGGAATGAAATATCTCGTTTACGTATAAATATGTTATTTGATAGTCCCCTATCGCGTAGTCGGCGATCGAAGTGTTGTGATAATGAAAAGCAATCAGAAGAAAACAAAGATGCTAATATCGCAAAGAGAGAAGCGAAACATAGAGGCAGACCTAGGAGATTGGGTAAAGTTGAAGTTAAAAAAGACGAAGATACAAGAAAGGTCCTACAAAATGAAAAGAGTGGATTAGAAGAACAAAGAAAAGTCGAAGAAAATACAAAAGAAGAAACTGCAAAGACAGGAGTTAATTCAAAAGGTACATCAAATAATAAGTGCGATTTATTTGATACCGAAAGAGCTAATGAAATTAATGATATCGTTCAAAATATTAAATTTACTGAAGATAGGAGCTACACTCAAAATGATATGGAAGATGTAATAGAAGATTCACAAGCATTATCGAAATTAGATAAAAGTAAATTATTAAAAATAAGAATTGAACTTAACAAAATTAAAGATACAAAAATTATTTTAGTGTATAAAAAGAATTAATTAGTAGGAGAAAAAGAAATAGGGGAAAGGAAAAAAATATACAGATAGAAATTACTTCAAAATGTATATTAGATGATAAATATGATTTACTTTACAAAAAATATGAAAATATTGTCGAAGTAGTTAATAGTAATAAATCATATAGCGAAACACAAAGCTTAAATCAAGATCTTAAGTCCATAGAAGAAAAAGAATCAAACTCAACATGATGCAGAATATATAGTAGAAAGTTCCTAAGAAACATCAGAATTATTAAAAAGAAAAAAGTACTGAAAAATAATGTTTTATTAAAATTAATAAAGTGGAGGATATTTCTCCTTTAATGAAATGCTGTGATGCTACAGCTGAGGATGAGGAAGTAGGTAAAATTGTTTCAAATGATTGTGATAACGACGATATCGAAGTTCCTAAAGATAAGGTTAAGGAATTTGAAGAAACCAATGAAATCAGTATCAGTGAACCAAAGATTTCAACTCCTATTGTCGAAAATAATTTATGTGATAATGAAAATATAGTGTATCTGAAGTGCAAAAAGCAAATGATGGATCAGTGTTTAAATCCTTGCTTGAGTTATCATCGCCTAAAAGTAATATCAAACGTCAGACAAAATTTAAAAACCTACTCAGTATAAGGACGTGCAGTTCATATGTTCGAGTCAGTAACAAAACAAGCCAGAATGGAAGCTGAAGACTATGTAATAAATTTGGATGAAGAACATACAGTTAAAAAAGTAAAATCAAAATGTTGAAAGAAGTTGATAAAATAACAGCAACATGTAGCAGCAGACAAGAGAAAATAAGCCAAATTTCTGAAGAACAAACGATGCTCTAGAACTCGAAATTTCTCGAGTGGATATGCCAAACAATAAATTTAACGAACAATTGAAAGGATGTGAAACTCATTACGGTACATTACGGACCACTTGTTTGTTGACAGAAATAGAGGCTGCTCTAAGTAAGTTCCATTGTTAGGCTGTTACTTTGGAGATGTGTTTTGGGGATTTCCGAAATTTTGGGGGATTGTTGTGTTGGGGGATTTCCCAAGTCGTGTTTCAGGAAAAAACCTGGAAGCACGGGTAATTACTTTGAACTCTGAGTCAGTTGGTCTCTGAGTTAGTCGGCTGCCCGAAAGTTCCATTATGATATTTCATTTATACGGAGGGCAAGCACTGTTTTCTCTTAAATTTTTTGGTTGATTTGAAACATTGTTAGGGAACAAGACATAGTCTAATAATAGATATACAGATGTAGCTTCCTATTGTCTATACGTGGCGATATAGGATATGTTTGGAAATCTTGAATGCTGCGTGCGATGCTCTGTTCTTACCGCCGAGTTACTGGACTCGTCTAGGGGATCGTCGTCCTATTATTTAGTGAAGTGAAAGGAGCCGGTTCACTGTTGAGCTATGTTGCTGCGGTATAAACGTGAAGATTTCCCCTATAAGTTTAGAGTTTGAGCTTTGTATTGTATTTAGCCGTTTCTCCAAGGACAGTGTTAGGATTGTGGTTCATATTTAGCCATCAGATATATCGCGATGAAATAAGGGAATACAGAGGTTAGGACAATTATCTAGTTTATTATTCGATGGAATTTTTTCTGCAAGTAATTTTTGAGTCACTTGTTTCACGAACGAATCGTATTTATTTATTCCGCTCTTCGTTAATATTCCAAATTCTCTTTTGTCATCGCCTTTTTAACACTAACAATAAGCGTTGAGGGCAATCTTGATGTGAACAGGATGATCAGAATTTTTACACGACACGCAACAAGGTTGATTCGTGTTATCCTCGCTTTCTTCGGTATAGGAATCTGGGTCAATACGTTTATTTGGATCATAATTTATCGCTTAATTTAACGCTGCGGCAGTCTGTGCAGTTAGAAGCCACATGGCCTAAACGTTGGCAAGTCTTACATTGCATTTCGTTTGTCAAATCTAATTGCTGGTGAAAGGTCGGAGGCAAAATACTGAAAATCAGCCGAAGATCAGAAATTGAAGAAAATTTCCGGCTGGCTTTTGACACTAATCTCATCAGGCCCGGCCACATAACTAGTTTTAAAAGTTGAGAAATCAATTAATCGGAGAATATAAGAATTCACATAAAGCTAGATGAACAAAAGAAATAACTATAAATGTACAATTTTAAATTAGATCTTTAAACCAGTCATTTGGTTAGCCCGGGTAAGGTTAGTGTTTATTAAATAGTTTAGTAGTCGTTGCGCGACATTTTGAATATTCATTCGCATAATAATTAGCAAAATAACTTTCCTTCGTTGATTCCTCCACCATAATTTATTTTCATTATTTACATCCTTCACTATACATTTCTTAATTCTCCGTATTCAAGATATTTCTAAGAATAAAAATCATTGGATTGGTCAAAATTTCAGATACTATGTCGTGATAATAAAAATGTTATAGAGAAAATATCAATGGACTTCAAATTTTCAACCATGAGAAAATTATTCTCTTACCACATTTTTCGCTTAGGAATAAATAACTTTTCTCTTTTATTATTTTTATATTAGTATTAAAAGCGAATACGCACTTAAAAAGCGCTTAACCATTCTTCTGCCCGGTGTCACGTAAACTTAAGGGTTGGTTGATGAAATAAAACAGCTGAGTCGTAACACAACTATTGTCTTTATTTTCTAGCACAGCACAGGTTTACACTGATCGGAGAGATGTTCACTCTTCGATGGTTTTGTCTATTTCTCCCCAGGTGTTCTCGTCTCATTAGGGAGGAAAGCTCGGCGTGGGTGCGCCCTTTTTAATTAACAACGCGGATTCGCTGTTCGCACCTTCCGTTAGGAAAGATGAGGGTAACGATCCGCGATGCCAATTGGTTATAGGTCATGTTAATAACATTGTTTATGGGAAAAATCAGCTTTTTCGTTAGTCAAGTGTTGGGTTTTTCCCATTAGGTAACTACCTGCTTTCCCCGTAATTAGTAAAAGGACGTACAACAACCTAAGGGCTGTCTCAAGGACCATCCATAAACAGATAACACAAGAATAATAAACTAAAAGTTTAAGTTTATGGTGGGTCCCTAGGGTAATTGAGGGTACGCGGTGGCCTTTGATAAAATTGACGTTACACCGGCATCGCGCAA